>NW_028122965.1:0-188161 GCF_965194805.1 Balaenoptera borealis
TTCGTTTGCAAATATTTTCTCCCATTCTGAGGGTTGTCTTTTCGTCGTCTTTGTAGTTTCCTTTGCTTTCCAAAAGCTTTTAGGTTTCATTTGCTCCCATTTGTTTATTTTTGGTTTTTATTCCATTACTCTAGGAGGTGGATCAAAAAAGATCTTGCTGTGATTTATGTCAAAGAGTATTCTTCCTATGTTTTCCTCTAAGAGTTTTATAGTGTCCAGTCTAACATTTCGGTCTCTAATCCATTTTGAGTTTATTTTTTGTGTATGGTGTTAGGGAGTGTTCTAATTTCATTCTTTTACATGTAGCTGTCCATTTTTCCCAGCACCACTTATTGAAGAGACTGTCTTTTCTCCATTGTATATCCTTGCCTCCTTTGTCATAGATTAGTGGACCATAGGTGTGTAGGTTTGTCTCTGGGCTTTCTTTTTTTTTTTTCTTTTACATCTTTATTGGAGTATAATTGTTTTACAATTGTGTGTTAGTTTCTGCTGTATGAAAAAGTGAATCAGCTATATGTATACATATAACACCATATCCCCTCCCTCTTGCACTTCCCTCTTACTCCCTTATCCCACCCCTTTAGGTGGTCACAAAGCACCGAGCTGATCTCCCTGTGCTATGTGGCTGCTTCCCAGTAGCTATCAATTTTACATTTGGTAGTGTATATATGTCCATACCACTCTCTCACTTTGTCCCAGCTTACCCTTCCCCCTCCCCGTGTCCTCAAGTCCTTTCTCTACGTCTGTGTCCTTAATCCTTTCCTGCCCCTAGGTTCTTCATAAACTTTTTTCTTTTACATTCCATATATATGTGTTAGCATACGGTATTTGTTTTTCTCTTTCTGACTTACTTCACTCTGTAGGACAGACTCTAGATCCATCCACCTCACTACAAATAACTCAATTTCGTTTCTTTTTATGGCTGAATAATGTTCCATTGTATATATGTGCCACATCTTCTTTATCCAGTTATCTGTTGATGGACACTTAGGTTGCTTCCATGTCCTGGCTATTGTAAATAGAGCTACAATGAACATTGTGGTACATGACTCTTTTTGAATTATGGTTTTCTCAGGGTAATTGTCCAGTAGTGGGATTGCTGGGTTGTACGGTTGTTCTATTTTTAGTTTTTAAGGAACCCCCATACCGTTCTCCCTAGTAGCTATATCAATTTACATTCCCACCAACAGTGCAAGAGGGTTCCCTTTTTTCCAATAAATGCCTCTCCACCATTTATTGTTTGTAGATTTTTTGATGATGGCCATTCTGACTGGTGTGAGGTGATATCTCACTGTAGTTTTGATTTGCATTTCTCTAATGATTAGTGATGTTCAGCATCCTTTCATGTGTTTGCTGGCAAACTGTATATCTTCTTTGGAGAAATGTCTATTTAGGTCTTCTGCCCATTTTTGGATTGGGTTGTTTGGTTTTGTGATACTGAGCTACATGAGCTGCTTTTTGGAGATTAATCCTTTGCCATTTGCTTCATTTGAAAATATTTTCTCCCATGCTGATGGTTGTCTTTTCATCTTGCTTATGTTTTCCTTTGCTGTGCAAAAGATTTTAAGTTTCATTAGGTCCCATTTTTTTAATTTTTGTTTATATTTCCATTTCCCTAGGAGGTGGGTCAAAAAGGATCTTGCTGTGATTTATGTCATAGACTGTTCTGCTATGTTTTCCTCTAAGAGTTTTATAGTGGCTGGTCTTACATTTAGGTCTCTAATCCATTTTGAGTTTATTTTTGTGTATGGTGTTAGGGAGTGTTCTAATTTCATTCTTTTACATGTAGCTGTCCAGTTTTCCCAGCACCACCTACTGAAGACACTGTCTTTTCTCCATTGTATACCCTTGCCTCCTTTGTCATAGATTAGTTAACCATAGGTACGTGGGTTTATCTCTGTGCTTTCTATCCTGTTCTATTGATCTATATTTCTGTTTTTGTGTCAGTACCATATCATCTTGATTACTGTAGCTTTGTAATATAGTCTGAAGTCTGGAAGTCTGATTCCTCCAGCTCTTTTTTTTTTCCCCTCAAGGCTGCTTTGGCTATCCGGGGTCTTTTGTGTCTCCCTACAAATTTTAAGATTTTTTTTTCTAGTTCTGTAGAAAATGCCAAAGGTATTTTGATAGGGATTGCATTGAATCTGTAGATTGCTTTGGGTAGTATAGTCATTTTCACAATATTGATTCTTCTAATCCAAGAACATGGTATATGTCTCCATCTGTTTATATCATCTTTGATTTCTTTCATCAGTGTCTTATAGTTTTCTGAGTACAGGTCTTTTACTTCCTTAGGTAGGTTTATTCCTAGGTAGTTTATTCTTTTTGTTGCAGTGGTAATGGAATTGTTTCCTTAATTTCTCTTTCTGTTCTTTCATTGTTAGTGTATAGGAATGCAAGCAATTTCTGTGCATTAATTTTGTATCCTGCAACTTTACCAAATTCATTGATTAGCTCCAGTGGTTTTCTGGTGGCATCTTTAGGATTCTCTATCTATGATATGATGTCATCTGCCAACAGTGACAATTTTACTTCTTCTTTTCCTTTTTGTATTCCTTTTATTTCTTTTTCTTCTCTGATTGCCATGGCTAGGACTTCCAAAACTATGTTGAATAGTAGTGGTGAGAGTGGACATCCTCGTCTTGTTCCTGATCTTAGAGGAAACGTTTTCAGTTTTTCACTGTTGAGAATGATGTTTGCTGTGGGTTTGTCATATATGGCCTTTATAAGGTTCAGGTAGTTTCCCTCTATGCCCACACTCTGCAGAGTTTTTATCATAAATGGATGTTGAATTTTCTCAAAATCTTTTCCTGCATCTATTGAGATGATCATATGGTTTTATTCTACAATTTGTTAATATGGTGTATCACATTGATTTGTGTATATTGAAGAATCCTTGCATCCCTGGGATAAACCCCACTTGATCATGGTGTATGATCCTTTTAACGTGTTGTTCGATTCTGTTTGCTAGTATTTTGTTGAGGATTTTTACATCTATATTCATCAGTGATATTGGTCTATAATTTACTTTCCTTGTAGTATCTTTGTCTGGTTTTGGTATCAGGGTGATGGTGGTCTCATAGAATGAGTTTGGGAGTGTTCCTTCCCCTGCAATTGTTTTGAAGAATTTGAGAAGGTTGGGTGCTAGCTCTTCTCTAAATATTTGATAGAATTCACCTGTGATGCCATCTGGTTCTGGACTTTTGTTTGTTGGAAGATTTTTAATCACAGTTTCAATTTCATTGCTTGTGATAGGTTTGTTCATATTCTCTATTTCTTCCTGATTCAGTCTTGGAAACTTATCCCTTTCTAAGAATTTGTCCCTTTCTTCCAGGTCGTCCATTTTATTGGCATAGAGTTGCTTGTAGTAGTCTCTTAGGATGCTTTGTATTCCTGTGGTGTCTGTTGTAACTGCTCCTTTTTCACTTCTAATTTTGTTGATTTGAGTCCTCTCCCTCTTTTTCTTGGGTCTGGCTAAAGGCTTATCATTTTTGTTTATCTTCTCAAAGAACCAGCTTTTAGTTTTATTGATCTTTGCTTTCATTTTCTTTGTTTCTATTCCATTTATTTCTGCTCTGATCTTTATGATTCCTTTCCTTCTACTAACTTTGGGTTTTGTTCTTCTTTCTCTAGTTCCTCTAGGTGTAAGGTTAGATTGTTTATTTGAGATTTTTCTTGTTTCTTGAGGTAGGCTTGCATTGCTATAAACTTCCCTCTTAGAACTGCTTTTGCTGCATCCCATAGGTTTTGGATCATCGTGTTTTTGTTGTCATTTGTCTCTAGGTAGTTTTTGATTTCCTCTTTTATTTCTTCAGTGATCTCTTGGTTATTTAGTAACGTATTGTTTAGCCTCCATGTTTTTTGTTTTTTACGGATTTTTCCCTGTAATTGATTTCTAATCTCATAGCATTGTGGTCGGAACAGCTGCTTGATATGATTTCAGTTTTCTTTAATTTACTGAGGCTTTTTTGTGACCCGAGATATGATCTATCCTGGAGAATGTTCCGTGTGCAGTTGAGAAGAACGTGTAATCTGCTGTTTTTGGATGGGATGTCCTATAAATATCAGTTAACTCTATCTGGTCTATTGTGTCATTTAAAGCTTGTGTTTCCTTATTAATTTTCTTTCTGGATGATCTCCACTGGTGTAAGTGAGCTGTTAAAGTCCCCCGCTATTATTGTGTTACTGTCGATTTCCTCTTTTATAGCTGTTAGCAGTTGCCTTATATATTGAGGTGCTCCTATGTTGGGTACGTATATATTTATAATTGTTATATCTTCTTCTTGGATTGATCCCTTGACTGTTATGTAGTGTCTTTCCTTGTCTTTTGTAACATTCTTTATTTTAAAGTCTATTTTATCTGATATGAGTATTGCTACTCCAGCTTTCTTTTGATTTTCATTTGCATAGAATATATTTTTCCATCGCCTCACTTTCAGTCTGTATGTGTCCCTAGGTCTGAAATGGGTCTCTTGTAGACAGCATATATATAGGTCTTGTTTTTGTATCCATTCAGAGAGGCTGTGTCTTTTGGTTGGAACATTTAGTCCATTCATGTTTAAGGTAATTATTAATATGTATATTACTATTGTCTTAATTGTTACGGGTTTGTCTTGTTGGGTCCTTTTCTTCTCTTGTGTTTCCCACTTAGAGAATTTCCTTTAGCATTTGGTGTAGAGCTGGTTTCATGGTGCTGAATTCTCTTAGCTTTTGCTTGTCTGTAGGACTTTTGATTTCTCTGTGAAATCTGAAAGAGATCCTTGCTGGCTGGAGTACTCTTGGTTGTTGGTTCTTCCCTTTCATCACTTTAAATTTATCACGCCACTCCCTTCTGGCTTGTAGATTTTCTGCTGAGAAATCAGCTGTTATGGGAGTTCCCTTTTATGTTATTTGTCATTTTCCCCTTGTTGCTTTCAATAATTTTTCTTTGTCTTTAATTTTTGTCAGTTTGGTTACTATGTGTCTTGGCATTTTTCTCCTTTGATTTATCCTGCCTGGGACTCTCTGCGCTTCCTGGACTTGGGTGGCTATTTCTTTTCCCATGCTAGGGAAGTTTTTGACTATAATCTCTTCAAATGTATTCTTGCGTCCTTTCTCTCTCTCTTCTCCTTCTGGGACCCCTATAATGTGAATGTTGTTGCATTTAATGTTGTCCCAGAGGACTCTTAGGGTGTCTTCATTTATTTTCATTATTTTTCTTTATTGTGTTCCATGGCAGTGATTTCCACCTTTCTGTCTTCCAGGTGACTTATCCGTTCTTCTGCCACAGTTATTCTGCTACTGATTCCTTCTAGTGTATTTTTCATTTCAGTTATTATATTATTCACCTCTGTTTGTTTGTTCTTTAATTCTTCTAGGTGTTTGTTCCTTAATTCTTCTAGGTCTTTGTTAAGCATTTCTTGCATCTTCTCGATCTTTGCCTCCATTCTTTTTTTTTTTTAATTTTTTTTTACGTTTTTTTAAAAAACATCTTTATTGAAGTATAATTGCTTCACAATGGTGTGTTAGTTTCTGCTTTATAACAAAGTGAATCAGCTACACATATACACACGTTCCCATATCTCCTCCCTCCCGCATCTCCCTCCCTCCCACCCTCCCAATCCCACCCCCCCAGGCGGTCACAAAGCACCGAGCTGATCTCCCTGTGCTATGCAGCTGCTTCCCACTAGCCATCTATTTTACATTTGGTAGTGTATATATGTCCATGACACTCTGTCACCCTGTCACATCTCACCCCTCCCCCTCCCCATATCCTCAAGTCCATTCTTTAGTAGGTCTGTGTCTTTATTCCCATCTTGCCACTAGGTTCTTCATGACCTTTTTTTTCCCTTAGATTCCATATATATGTGTTAACATACTGTATTTGTTTTTCTCTTTCTGACTTAGTTCACTCTGTATGACAGACTCTAACTCCATCCACTTCATTACAAATACCTCCATTTCATTTCTTTTTATGACTGAGTAATATTCCATTGTATATATGTGCCACATCTTCTTTATCCATTCATCCGATTATGGACACTTAGGTTGCTTCCATGTCCTGGCTATTGTAAATAGAGCTGCAATGAACATTTTGGTACATGACTCTTTTTGAATTATGGTTTTCTCAGGGTATATGCCCAGTAGTGGGATTGCTGGGTCGTATGGTAGTTCTATTTGTAGTTTTTTAAGGAACCTCCATACTGTTCTCCATAGTGGCTGTATCAATTTACATTCCCACCAACAGTGCAAGAGTGTTCCCTTTTCTCCACACCCTCTCCAGCATTTATTGTTTCTAGATTTTTTGATGATGGCCATTCTGACCGGTGTGAGATGATACCTCATTGTGGTTTTGATTTGCATTTCTCTAATGATTAATGATGTTGAGCATTCTTTCATGTGTCTGTTGGCCATCTGTATATCTTCTTTGGAGAAATGTCTATTTAGGTCTTCTGCCCATTTTTGGATTGGGTTGTTTGTTTTTTTGTTATTGAGCTGCATGAGCTGCTTGTAAATCTTGGAGATTAATCCTTTGTCATTTGCTTCATTTGCAAATATTTTCTCCCATTCTGAGGGTTGTCTTTTGGTCTTGTTTATGGTTTCCTTTGCTGTGCAAAAGCTTTTAAGTTTCATTAGGTCCCATTTGTTTATTTGTGTGCTTATTTCCATTTCTCTAGGAGCTGGGTCAAAAAGAATCTTGCTGTGATGTATGTCATAGAGTGTTCTGCCTATCTTTTCCTCTAAGAGTTTGATAGTGTCTGGCTTTACACTTAGGTCTTTAATCCATTTTGAGTTTATTTTTGTGTATGGTGTCAGGGAGTGTTCTAATTTCATACTTTTACATGTACCTGTCCAATTTTCCCAGCACCACTTATTGAAGAGGCTGTCTTTTCTCCACTGTATATGCTTGCCTCCTTTATCAAAGATAAGGTGACCATATGTGCGTGGGTTTATCTCTGGGCTTTCTATCCTGTTCCATTGATCTATATTTCTGTTTTTGTGCCAGTACCAAACTGTCTTGATTACTCTAGCTTTGTAATATAGTCTGAAGTCAGGGAGCCTGATTCCTCCAGCTCCATTTTTCATTCTCAAGATTGCTTTGGCTATTCGGGGTCTTTTGTGTCTCCATACAAATTGTGAATTTTTTTGTTCTAGTTCTGTGAAAAATGCCAGTGGTAATTTGATAGGGATTGCATTCAATCTGTAGATTGCTTTGGGTAGTAGAGTCATTCTCACAATGTTGATTCTTCCAATCCAAGAACATGGTATCTCTCTCCATCTATTTGTATCATCTTTAATTTCTTTCATCAGTGTCCTATAATTTTCTGCATACAGGTCTTTTGTCTCCTTAGGTAGGTTTATTCCTAGATATTTTATTCTTTTTGTTTTTGCCTCCATTCTTTTGCCAAGGTCTTGGATCATCTTCACTATCTTTATTCTGATTCTTTTTCTGGAAGGTTCCCTATCTCCACCTCATTTCGTTCTTTTTCTGGGGTTTTATCTTGTTCCTTGATCTGGTATAAAGTCCTCTGCCTTTTCATTTTGTCTATCTTTCTGTGAATGTGGTTTTCCTTCCACAGGCTTCAGAATTGTAGTTCTTCTTCCTTCTGCTGTCTGCTCTCCAGTGGATGAGTCTATCTTAGAGGCTTGTGCAAGCTTCCTGATGGGAGGGACTGGTGGTGGGTAGAGCTGGGTGTTGCTTTTGTGGGCAGAGCTTTAATCTGCTTGTCTGCAGATTAAATAAAACTTTAATAAAAAGTTTAATCCGCTTGTCTGCTGATCCATGGGGCTGGGTTCCCTCCCTGTTGGTTGTTTGGCCTGAGGCAACCCAGCACTGGAGCCTACCTTGCTCTTGGTGGGGCTAATGGCGGACTCTGGGAGGGCTCACACCAAGGAGTATTTCCCAGAACTTCTGCTGCCAGTGTCATTGTCCTCATGGTGAGCCACAGCCACAGCCACAGCCACCGCCTGCCTCTGCAGGAGACCCTCTAAAACTATCAGGTAGTTCTGGTCATTCTCCTATGGGGTCACTGCTCTTTCCCCTGGGCCCTGATGTGCACATTACTTTGTGTGTGCCCTCCAAGAGTGGAGTATCTGAGTGGAGTTGAGACTCTGAGACTCTGCGTGGAGTCGCACAGACTCTGGGTCCTATGAAGCTTCGATGTTTTGTGGTTATAGAAATCCTATAGGAGACGGTCCACAGCAGGTGAAGCTAATGCTGTCAGTAGAGGTGGTGAAGCCAAAGATCTGCAGTTCCGACTAGAGGTGCCGATGTACATACAGGACAAAATCATCTCGTGTGAATGTAGTTCAGGCATGTTTAAGATGAATGGAGCCATGTTAATGCCTACCATATTCTATCTTGAGCCTCTCCTCAGGGACCCCCTCCTCAGTTCCTGAGGCTCCTGTAAGTCATGTAAAGGGGACTGGAGAGTGGGCTCTTTCCAGTCTGAGCCCTGAGTTACCCTGTGTGTATCTTAGGATACTTTGTATTTCTGTGGTGTCTGTTGTAACATCATCTCTTTCATTTCAGATTTATTTGGGCCCTTTCTTTTTTTAAAAAAAAAACATACTATTGTTGTCTTTTATTCTTTACAGAAGTGTAATAAGTGTTTGATCTACTATCCTCACTCTATGTATACTTTTTGCAGTGAGATTTTTACTTTACTTTGTTTTCTTGCTACTATCAATAATTAGTGAGACTTCTTTTAAGCTATCTTCAACATTGCTTATAAAGCTGCTTTATTAGTGATGCCAGAGCCTTAATGGAAGTCATGTTCTGGTTGTAAAGTAGAATGCAATGTGCCAGCAAAAAGCCCCTTAAGTTTATGTCTCATTACTTCTAGTTCTTTTTTTTAATTTAATTTTTATTTTTTATCAGAGCAAATTTGATTAAAATGTTTTGTTTCTTCTAGGTGTGCAAGATGTGGTTCTTTTAAACATATACATATATCTATTCTTCTTTGGATCATTTTCCCATGTAGGTTATGACACAATGTTGAGTAATCTTCTCTTGGTATTACATAGGTCTTTGGTGATTACATATATCACATGTGTTTCTATATCTATGTTAACCCCAATATCCTAATGTATCCAATCCTCACACCTTTCCATTTGATGAAACATAAGTTTCTTTAATGAATCTGTGATTGCATTTCTCTGTGGAAATACCTTCATTGGTATCAATTTTTAGCTAAGACCTATAAGTGATATTATAGGATATGTGTCTTTTGTTTTCTGACTTAGTACAATTTGCCTGATTACCTCAAGAATCATACATGGTGCTGCAAATGGCCTTGTTTCATTTTTTTCCCTGGCTAATATTCCATCTGTACATGAACCAGTTCTTCTTTGGCCACGCAACTCTTGATGGACTTTTTGGTTGCATGCATGTCTTGGCTATTGTAATACTGCTGCAATGCACATTTGCTTGCCTGTGTCTTTGCAGATCTATCTTCCTATGTTATAGGCCAAGGAGTGGGCTTGCTGTATCATATGGTAGCTCAGTGTGTACGTTTTAAAGGCACCACCATTCAGTTCTCATTAGTGGCTCTTTCCAGGTTACGTCCAACTTAAAGTTGAGGGTATTCATTTCTCCAAAACACCTTCAGTATATATTGTCTGTAGTTTTATTGCTGATGGTTATTCTGACAGGTACGAGCTGAGACCTCTTTGTTGTTGAACTTGCATGTGTCCCCTAATCTGTTGAAATTGAGCTTTAAAGCATGTCCTTTTTATTTATCAAACTGTGATTACAGCTTAGTTCTTCAAAGTGTTTACTTAAAGTATGTGTCACATTTTGAAATTTTTTGGCCATTACCTCCCTCAAGACATTTTGAGGGCAGGTTTCATTTACAGCCCTGCAGTACTTGTTCATATGAAGTGACCATGAGCACAGGCTTTAAAGCTGCTTTTGCAGGTAACGGCCAGAAGGCGGCAGCCTTTCTATGTTCCCCACTCTGGTAACTAGGGAAACACACCTTCCGGCCACTGGTGGCCCTCGGTTATAAATTAGAGTGCAATGTGCCCGGATAAACCCACAAATGCTGATGTCTCCTTACTTTTGCTTTGTTTTTTAGATTTAATTTATATTTATTATTGGAGTAATATTCCATTGTGTACATGGAACACTTCGTCTTGGTGCATTCCTCAGTTGATGGACATTTTTGTTGCTTCCAAGTGTTGGCTATGGTAAATAGTGCTGGAGTGCGGGATTGCCAGCCTGTGACTTTTTGATTTTCATTTTCGCAGGTGATAGGCCCAGCAGTGGTTGTGACTGATTGACTGGTAGCTCAATGTTTCCCTTTTAAAAGCACCTACATTGTGTTTTCATTAGTGGCTCTTTACATGCCCCCCCTTACAACCGAGGGTACACATTTCTCCACACTCCCTTCAGCATTTATTTTTTGCAACATTTTTCCTAATGGCCATTCTGACTGCTGTGAGCTGATAGGTTTTTCTAATATGGGTATTCATGTCATTAAAATTTCTAAAATTCATCAGTTTTCCACACCTTTTTTTTCTGTTTAAAAAAAAAAGAAAAAAGTGTGAGTACAATATACCTCTTGAAAGTGTCTTCTTGGAACGTTGCCCTCATTTGAATTTTTTGGTCAATTTTCAACCCCAGGATTGTTTTGGAGGGTAGGTGTCATTTACAGGCCTGCGGTTATCTGAATACTTAGTGACCTTAAGAAATGGGTTTAAAGCTTCTGTTGTGGGAAACGGCTACAGTGGGGTAGCATTTCTCCATTCCCAAATCTGGGTACGAGGGCAAGAGCCTTTCTGGAAGTCATGTTCCTAGGTTGTAAATTAGAATGGAATGTGCCAGGAGATACCCCATATGTTTATGTCTCATTACTTCTTCTTGGTTTTTTAAATTTTCAAAATCGGGGTTAAGATTACAATATTGCTTGTCCTAAGTGTACACAGTCTGGTTCATTTATACATTATATACGTCTATTCATGTACACATCCTCTTCCCATGTAAAATATTACACAGTGTTCCGTAGACCCCCCGTTAATATATGGTCTGGCTTTTTGATAAATGTATATAATATGTATTTATATATGTATAGTAACACTAATCTTCATTTGTCCATTGCCCCCACCTTTCCTTATACATGAGCAGAGTTTGATTTCTAAGCACGTGAGTGTCTTTCTCTTTGGAAATATGTTCATTTCTGTCAGTTATTAGAAAACACCATAAGTGATATCAGAGGGTATAGGTCTTTTGCTTTCCGATCGACCTCATGTTTTGTAATTATCTCCAGGCTCATCTATGGTGCCTCAAAGAGCAGTGCTTCATTGTTTTCCATGGCTTATATTACATTGTGTACATGGATAAATTCTTCTTGGTGCATTCCTCGGTTGATGGACATTTTCGTTGCTTCCAAGTGTTGCCTATGGTAAATATTGCTGGAATGCAGGATTGCCAGCCTGTGATTTTTGATTTTCCTTTTCTCAGTTGATAGACCCAGCAGTGGGTATGATTGATTGACTGGTATGGTAGCTCAACGTTTACCTTTTCAAGGCACCTCAATTGTGCTTTCATTAGTGGCTCTTACCACGTCCCCCTTAGAATCGAGGGTACGCATTTCTCCACAATCACGTCAGCATTTCTTGTTTGCAGCATTTTTGTTGATGGCCATTCTGACTGGTGTGAGCTGATAGGTGTTTGTAATTTGGGTTTACATGTCTGTAAAAATTCCTACAATTCATCATTTTTCCACGCCTTTTTCTTTTCTGTTAAAAGAAAAAAGAAAAAAAGTGTGAGTATAATATACCTCTTCAAATTTTCTTTTTGGAAGGTTGCACTCTAGAATTTTTTGGTCGATTTTCGACCTCAGTATTTTTTGGAGGGCAGGTGTCATTTACAGAACTGCAATTGGTGAATATTTAGGGACCTTTTGCAGTGGGTTTAAAGCTGCTGTGGTGGGAAACGGCCACAAGGATGCAGCATTTCTCCATTCCCAAATCTGGGTACTAGGGCAGCAGAGCCGTTCTGGAAGTCGTTTGCCTAGGTTGTAAATTTGAATGGAATGTGCCAGGAAAACCCCCCATAAGTTTATGTCTCATTACTCCTAGTTCGTTGTTTTAATTTTTTCAATTGGGGTAATGGTTAGAATGTTGCTTGTCCAAGGTGTACACACTCTGGTTCATCTACATATTCTATATACCTATTTATGTAGAGATCCTCTTCCCCTGTAAATTATTACAGAGTGTTCCCTAAACCTTCCTTGCTATATGGTCGGTCTTTTTGATATATGTATATAATATGTATTTGTATACATATGGTAACGCTAATCTTCATTTATCCATTCCCCACACCTTTCCTTTTAGATAAGCATAGGTTTTTTTTAATAAGTCTGTGATTGACTTTCTCTGTGGAAATATGTTCATTTGTGTCAGTTATTAGATAACGCCTATAAGTGATATCATAGGATATAGGACTTTTGCTTTCCGACTTACCTCATGTTCTGTGATTATCTCCAAGATCATCTATGGTGCCTCAAAGAGCAGTGTTTCATTGTTTTCCATGGCTAGTATTCATTGTGTACATGGACCACTTCTTCTTTATCCTTTCATCTGTTGATGGACATTTTGGTTGCTTCACTGTCTTGGCTATGGTGAATAAGGCTGCAGTGCAGCTTTTGCAGCCCGGGTCTTCTTCATTCTGGTCTTCTCAGGTGAGAGGCCCATTGGTGCGTCTGCTGGATTGAATGGTACCTCAAATTTTCCTTTTCAACGCAGCTCCTTTCTGTTCTCATTATTAGCGTTTAACCCTTTTGCATCTCACCAGCAGCTAGAGGGTACACAGTTCTCTAAAACCTCTTCAGCATTTATTGTTTGTAGACTTTTTGCCAATGGTCAGTCGACTGGTGTGAGTTGAAAACTTTTTGTAGATTAGATTGCATGAGTCTAATACTTCCTGAGGTGGAGCTTTTATCCATTTTCCTTTCTTTAAAAAGAGAGTGAGTAAAACTTACCTCTTCATACTATCTTCTTGAAAATTTGGCCTGTTTTGAATTTTTTGTATCCATTCCCTACCTCAGCACAATTTTGAGGGCAGGTGTCCTTTACAGCCCTGAGTCCTTGTGAATGGTAAGTGACCATTAGCTGTGGGTTAAAAGCTGCTCTTGCGGGAATCGGCCACAAGGCGGCAGCATTTCTCCTTTACCAAATCTGGTTACTAGGGCAACAGAGCCTTACTGGAAGTGGTGTTCTAGGTTGTAAATTAGAATGGAATGTGCGAGGAAAAAGCCCTTTAAGTTTATGTCTCATTACTTCTTGTTGGTATTTTGAATTTAATTTTTATTTCTTATCACAGCAAACTTGATTACAATGTTTTGTTTGTTCTAGGTGTGCAAGATGTGGTTCTTTCACACACATGCATATATCTATTCTTCTTCGGATCCTTTTCCCATGTAGGTAATGACACAATGTTGAGTAGACTTCTCTTGGTATTGCGTAGGTCTTTGGTGATTATATATTTCACATGTGTTTGTATCTCTCTGTTAACCTCAATATGGTAATGTATCCAATCCTCACACCTTTCCATTTGGTGAACCATAAGTTTTTTTAATGAATCTATGATAGTGTTTCTCTGTGGAAATATCTTTGTTTGTATCATTTTTTAGGTAACACCTATATGTGATATGATAGGATATGTGTCTTTCGCTTTCTCACTTACTCCAAGTTGCGTGATTACTTCTAGACTCATCTATGGTGCTGCAAATGGCATTGTTTCATTTTTTCACTAGCTCCTATTCCATCTGTACAGGTAGCAGTTCTTCTTTGTCCACCCATCTGTCGGTGGACTTTTTGGTTACTTCCATATCTTGGCTATTGTAATACTATGCAATGTAGATTTGCGTGCCTGTGTCCTTCCAATTCTCTCTTCTTCGTTTATAGGTCTAGGCATAGGTCTGCTAGATCATATGGTAGCTCAATGGTTACCTTTTAAAGGCACCTCTATTCTGTTCTCCTTAGTGGCTCTTTCCAGGTTACGTCCCACTTAAAGTGGAGGGTATGTATTTCTTCCCAGCACCTTCAGCATTTATTCTTTGTAGTTTTTGCTGATGGTTATTCTGAGTGGTGTGAGCTGATACCTCTTTGTGGTTGAATTTGCATGTGTCTCATAATGCGTTGAAATTGAGCTTTAAGACATGTCCTTTTAATTTTTCCAGCTGTGATTAGAGCTTATTTCTTCAAAGTGTTTTCTTAAAGTATGTGTCACCATTTGAAATAGTTTGGCCATTATCTCCCTCAAGACATTTTGAGGGCAGGTTTCATTTACAGCCCTGAAGTACTTGTTCATATGAAGTGACCATTAGCTCAGGCTTTAAACCTGCTTTTGCAGGTAATGGCCAGAGAGCGGCAGCCTTTCTACGTTCCCCATGCTGGTACTAGGGAAACAGACCTACCGGCCAGTGGTGTTCTTCGGTTATAAATTAGAGTGCAATGTGCCCGGATAAACCCACAAATGTTGATGGCTCCTTGCTTTTGTTTGTTTTTAATTTAATTTATATTTATTATTAGAGTAATATTCCATTGTGTACGTGGACCACTTCTTCTTGGTGCATTCCTCGGTTGATGGACATTTTCATTGCTTCCAAGTGCTGGCTATGGTAAATATTGCTGGCGTACAGGTTTGCCAGCCTGTGATTTTTGATTCTCATTTTCTCAGGTGATAGGCCAAGCAGTGGTTGTGATTGATTGACTGGTAGCTCAATGTTTCCCTTTTCAAAGCACCTACGTTGTGTTTTCATTAGTGGCTCTTTACATGCCCCCCCTTACAACCGAGGGTACGCATTTCTCCACACTCCCTTCACCGTTTAGTTTTGGCAGCATTTTTCCTAATGGCCATTCTGATTGCTGTGAGCTGATAGGTTTTTGTAATATGGGTATGCATGACATTAAAATTATTAAAATTCATCATATTCCTACGCCTTTTTCTTTTCTCTTAATAGAAAAAACCGTAAGTACAATAGAGCTCTTGAAATTGACTTCTTCGAAGGTTGCCCTCTTTTGAATTTTTTGGTCGATTTTTGACCCCAGAAATTTTTTGGAGGGCAGGTGTCATTTACAGAACTGCAAGTTGGTGAAAATTTAGTGACCTTTTGCAGTGGGTTCAAAGCTGCTGTTGTGGGAAACGTCCACAAGGAGGTAGCTTTTCTCCATTCCCCAATCTGGGTACTAGGGCAGCAGAGCCTTTCTGGAAGTCATTGTCCTAGGTTATAAATTAGAATGGAATTTGCCAGGAGAAATCCCCATAAGTTTATGTCTCATTACTTCTTCTTGGTTTTTAAAATTTTTTTAATCTGGGTAAAGTTTAGAATATTGTTTGTCCTAGGTGTACACCATCTGGTCCATTTGTACATTATGTATGTCTATTAATGTACAGATCCTCTTCCCATGTAAAATATTACAGTGTTCCATCGACCTCCCTTGCTATATGTTCGGTCTTTTTGATACATGTATATAATATGTATTTGTATATGTATAGTAACACTAATCCTCATTTCTCAATTTCCCCCCTCCTTTCCTTTTAGATGAGCATAGTTTGTTTTGTTTTCTAAGCCTGTGAGTGTCTTTCTCTTTGGAAATATATTCATCTGTGTCAGTTATTAGATAAGGACATAAGTGATTATATAGGCTATAGGTCTTTTGCTTTCCGACCTACTTCATGTTTTGTGATTATCTCCAGGCTCATCTGTGGTGCCTCAAAGAGCAGTGCTTCAGTGTTTTCCATGGCTAATGTTCCATTGTGTACATGGACCACGTCTTCTTGGTGCATTCCTCTGTTGATGGACATTTTCCTTGCTTCCAAGTGTTGCCTATGGTAAATATTGCTGGAGGGCAGGATTGCCAGCCTGTGATTTTTGATTTTCATTTTCTCAGGTGATAGACCCAGCAGTGGTTATGATTGATTGACTGGTATGGTAGCTCAACGTTTACCTTTTCAAGGCACCTCAATTGTGCTTTCATTAGTGGCTCTTACCACGTCCCCCTTAGAATCGAGGGTACGCACTTCTCCACAATCACGTCAGCATTTCTTGTTTGCAGCATTTTTGTTGATGGCCATTCTGACTGGTGTGAGCTGATAGGTGTTTGTAATTTGGGTTTACATGTCTGTAAAAATTCCTACAATTCATCATTTTTCCACGCCTTTTTCTTTTCTGTTAAAAGAAAAAAGAACAAAAGTGTGAGTATAATATACCTCTTCAAATTTTCTTTTTGGAAGGTTGCACTCTAGAATTTTTTGGTCGATTTTCGACCTCAGTATTTTTTGGAGGGCGGGTGTCATTTACAGACCTGCAATTGGTGAATATTTAGGGACCTTTTGCAGTGGGTTTAAAGCTGCTGTGGTGGGAAACGGCCACAAGGATGCAGCATTTCTCCATTCCCAAATCTGGGTACTAGGGCAGCAGAGCCGTTCTGGAAGTCGTTTGCCTAGGTTGTAAATTTGAATGGAATGTGCCAGGAAAACCCCCCATAAGTTTATGTCTCATTACTCCTAGTTCGTTGTTTTAATTTTTTCAATTGGGGTAATGGTTAGAATGTTGCTTGTCCAAGGTGTACACACTCTGGTTCATCTACATATTCTATATACCTATTTATGTAGAGATCCTCTTCCCCTGTAAATTATTACAGAGTGTTCCGTAAACCTTCCTTGCTATATGGTCGGTCTTTTTGATATATGTATATAATATGTATTTGTATACATATGGTAACGCTAATCTTCATTTATCCATTCCCCCCACCTTTCCTTTTAGATAAGCGTAGTTTTTTTTTAATAAGTCTGTGATTGACTTTCTCTGTGGAAATATGTTCATTTGTGTCAGTTATTAGATAACGCCTATAAGTGATATCATAGGATATAGGACTTTTGCTTTCCGACTTACCTCATGTTCTGTGATTATCTCCAAGATCATCTATGGTGCCTCAAAGAGCAGTGTTTCATTGTTTTCCATGGCTAGTATTCATTGTGTACATGGACCACTTCTTCTTTATCCTTTCATCTGTTGATGGACATTTTGGTTGCTTCACTGTCTTGGCTATGGTGAATAAGGCTGCAGTGCAGCTTTTGCAGCCCGGGTCTTCTTCATTCTGGTCTTCTCAGGTGAGAGGCCCATTGGTGCGTCTGCTGGATTGAATGGTACCTCAAATTTTCCTTTTCAACGCAGCTCCTTTCTGTTCTCATTATTAGCGTTTAACCCTTTTGCATCTCACCAGCAGCTAGAGGGTACACAGTTCTCTAAAACCTCTTCAGCATTTATTGTTTGTAGACTTTTTGCCAATGGTCAGTCGACTGGTGTGAGTTGAAAACTTTTTGTAGATTAGATTGCATGAGTCTCATACTTCCTGAGGTGGAGCTTTTATCCATTTTCCTTTCTTTAAAAAGAGAGTGAGTAAAACTTACCTCTTCATACTATCTTCTTGAAAATTTGGCCTGTTTTGAATTTTTTGTATCCATTCCCTACCTCAGCACAATTTTGAGGGCAGGTGTCCTTTACAGCCCTGAGTCCTTGTGAATGGTAAGTGACCATTAGCTGTGGGTTAAAAGCTGCTCTTGCGGGAATCGGCCACAAGGCGGCAGCATTTCTCCTTTACCAAATCTGGTTTCTAGGGCAACAGAGCCTTACTGGAAGTGGTGTTCTACGTTGTAAATTAGAATGGAATGTGCGAGGAAAAAGCCCTTTAAGTTTATGTCTCATTACTTCTTGTTGGTATTTTGAATTTAATTTTTATTTCTTATCACAGCAAACTTGATTACAATGTTTTGTTTGTTCTAGGTGTGCAAGATGTGGTTCTTTCACACACATGCATATATCTATTCTTCTTCGGATCCTTTTCCCATGTAGGTAATGACACAATGTTGAGTAGACTTCTCTTGGTATTGCGTAGGTCTTTGGTGATTATATATTTCACATGTGTTTGTATCTCTCTGTTAACCTCAATATGGTAATGTATCCAATCCTCACACCTTTCCATTTGGTGAACCATAAGTTTTTTTAATGAATCTATGATAGTGTTTCTCTGTGGAAATATCTTTGTTTGTATCATTTTTTAGGTAACACCTATATGTGATATGATAGGATATGTGTCTTTCGCTTTCTCACTTACTCCAAGTTGCGTGATTACTTCTAGACTCATCTATGGTGCTGCAAATGGCATTGTTTCATTTTTTCACTAGCTCCTATTCCATCTGTACAGGTAGCAGTTCTTCTTTGTCCACCCATCTGTCGGTGGACTTTTTGGTTACTTCCATATCTTGGCTATTGTAATACTATGCAATGTAGATTTGCGTGCCTGTGTCCTTCCAATTCTCTCTTCTTCGTTTATAGGTCTAGGCATAGGTCTGCTAGATCATATGGTAGCTCAATGGTTACCTTTTAAAGGCACCTCTATTCTGTTCTCCTTAGTGGCTCTTTCCAGGTTACGTCCCACTTAAAGTGGAGGGTATGTATTTCTTCCCAGCACCTTCAGCATTTATTCTTTGTAGTTTTTGCTGATGGTTATTCTGAGTGGTGTGAGCTGATACCTCTTTGTGGTTGAATTTGCATGTGTCTCATAATGCGTTGAAATTGAGCTTTAAGACATGTCCTTTTAATTTTTCCAGCTGTGATTAGAGCTTATTTCTTCAAAGTGTTTTCTTAAAGTATGTGTCACCATTTGAAATAGTTTGGCCATTATCTCCCTCAAGACATTTTGAGGGCAGGTTTCATTTACAGCCCTGAAGTACTTGTTCATATGAAGTGACCATTAGCTCAGGCTTTAAACCTGCTTTTGCAGGTAATGGCCAGAGAGCGGCAGCCTTTCTACGTTCCCCATGCTGGTACTAGGGAAACAGACCTACCGGCCAGTGGTGTTCTTCGGTTATAAATTAGAGTGCAATGTGCCCGGATAAACCCACAAATGTTGATGGCTCCTTGCTTTTGTTTGTTTTTAATTTAATTTATATTTATTATTAGAGTAATATTCCATTGTGTACGTGGACCACTTCTTCTTGGTGCATTCCTCGGTTGATGGACATTTTCATTGCTTCCAAGTGCTGGCTATGGTAAATATTGCTGGCGTACAGGTTTGCCAGCCTGTGATTTTTGATTCTCATTTTCTCAGGTGATAGGCCAAGCAGTGGTTGTGATTGATTGACTGGTAGCTCAATGTTTCCCTTTTCAAAGCACCTACGTTGTGTTTTCATTAGTGGCTCTTTACATGCCCCCCCTTACAACCGAGGGTACGCATTTCTCCACACTCCCTTCACCGTTTAGTTTTGGCAGCATTTTTCCTAATGGCCATTCTGATTGCTGTGAGCTGATAGGTTTTTGTAATATGGGTATGCATGACATTAAAATTATTAAAATTCATCATATTCCTACGCCTTTTTCTTTTCTCTTAATAGAAAAAACCGTAAGTACAATAGAGCTCTTGAAATTGACTTCTTCGAAGGTTGCCCTCTTTTGAATTTTTTGGTCGATTTTTGACCCCAGAAATTTTTTGGAGGGCAGGTGTCATTTACAGAACTGCAAGTTGGTGAAAATTTAGTGACCTTTTGCAGTGGGTTCAAAGCTGCTGTTGTGGGAAACGTCCACAAGGAGGTAGCTTTTCTCCATTCCCCAATCTGGGTACTAGGGCAGCAGAGCCTTTCTGGAAGTCATTGTCCTAGGTTATAAATTAGAATGGAATTTGCCAGGAGAAATCCCCATAAGTTTATGTCTCATTACTTCTTCTTGGTTTTTAAAATTTTTTTAATCTGGGTAAAGTTTAGAATATTGTTTGTCCTAGGTGTACACCATCTGGTCCATTTGTACATTATGTATGTCTATTAATGTACAGATCCTCTTCCCATGTAAAATATTACAGTGTTCCATCGACCTCCCTTGCTATATGTTCGGTCTTTTTGATACATGTATATAATATGTATTTGTATATGTATAGTAACACTAATCCTCATTTCTCAATTTCCCCCCTCCTTTCCTTTTAGATGAGCATAGTTTGTTTTGTTTTCTAAGCCTGTGAGTGTCTTTCTCTTTGGAAATATATTCATCTGTGTCAGTTATTAGATAAGGACATAAGTGATTATATAGGCTATAGGTCTTTTGCTTTCCGACCTACTTCATGTTTTGTGATTATCTCCAGGCTCATCTGTGGTGCCTCAAAGAGCAGTGCTTCAGTGTTTTCCATGGCTAATGTTCCATTGTGTACATGGACCACGTCTTCTTGGTGCATTCCTCTGTTGATGGACATTTTCCTTGCTTCCAAGTGTTGCCTATGGTAAATATTGCTGGAGGGCAGGATTGCCAGCCTGTGATTTTTGATTTTCATTTTCTCAGGTGATAGACCCAGCAGTGGTTATGATTGATTGACTGGTATGGTAGCTCAACGTTTACCTTTTCAAGGCACCTCAATTGTGCTTTCATTAGTGGCTCTTACCACGTCCCCCTTAGAATCGAGGGTACGCACTTCTCCACAATCACGTCAGCATTTCTTGTTTGCAGCATTTTTGTTGATGGCCATTCTGACTGGTGTGAGCTGATAGGTGTTTGTAATTTGGGTTTACATGTCTGTAAAAATTCCTACAATTCATCATTTTTCCACGCCTTTTTCTTTTCTGTTAAAAGAAAAAAGAACAAAAGTGTGAGTATAATATACCTCTTCAAATTTTCTTTTTGGAAGGTTGCACTCTAGAATTTTTTGGTCGATTTTCGACCTCAGTATTTTTTGGAGGGCGGGTGTCATTTACAGACCTGCAATTGGTGAATATTTAGGGACCTTTTGCAGTGGGTTTAAAGCTGCTGTGGTGGGAAACGGCCACAAGGATGCAGCATTTCTCCATTCCCAAATCTGGGTACTAGGGCAGCAGAGCCGTTCTGGAAGTCGTTTGCCTAGGTTGTAAATTTGAATGGAATGTGCCAGGAAAACCCCCCATAAGTTTATGTCTCATTACTCCTAGTTCGTTGTTTTAATTTTTTCAATTGGGGTAATGGTTAGAATGTTGCTTGTCCAAGGTGTACACACTCTGGTTCATCTACATATTCTATATACCTATTTATGTAGAGATCCTCTTCCCCTGTAAATTATTACAGAGTGTTCCGTAAACCTTCCTTGCTATATGGTCGGTCTTTTTGATATATGTATATAATATGTATTTGTATACATATGGTAACGCTAATCTTCATTTATCCATTCCCCCCACCTTTCCTTTTAGATAAGCGTAGTTTTTTTTTAATAAGTCTGTGATTGACTTTCTCTGTGGAAATATGTTCATTTGTGTCAGTTATTAGATAACGCCTATAAGTGATATCATAGGATATAGGACTTTTGCTTTCCGACTTACCTCATGTTCTGTGATTATCTCCAAGATCATCTATGGTGCCTCAAAGAGCAGTGTTTCATTGTTTTCCATGGCTAGTATTCATTGTGTACATGGACCACTTCTTCTTTATCCTTTCATCTGTTGATGGACATTTTGGTTGCTTCACTGTCTTGGCTATGGTGAATAAGGCTGCAGTGCAGCTTTTGCAGCCCGGGTCTTCTTCATTCTGGTCTTCTCAGGTGAGAGGCCCATTGGTGCGTCTGCTGGATTGAATGGTACCTCAAATTTTCCTTTTCAACGCAGCTCCTTTCTGTTCTCATTATTAGCGTTTAACCCTTTTGCATCTCACCAGCAGCTAGAGGGTACACAGTTCTCTAAAACCTCTTCAGCATTTATTGTTTGTAGACTTTTTGCCAATGGTCAGTCGACTGGTGTGAGTTGAAAACTTTTTGTAGATTAGATTGCATGAGTCTCATACTTCCTGAGGTGGAGCTTTTATCCATTTTCCTTTCTTTAAAAAGAGAGTGAGTAAAACTTACCTCTTCATACTATCTTCTTGAAAATTTGGCCTGTTTTGAATTTTTTGTATCCATTCCCTACCTCAGCACAATTTTGAGGGCAGGTGTCCTTTACAGCCCTGAGTCCTTGTGAATGGTAAGTGACCATTAGCTGTGGGTTAAAAGCTGCTCTTGCGGGAATCGGCCACAAGGCGGCAGCATTTCTCCTTTACCAAATCTGGTTTCTAGGGCAACAGAGCCTTACTGGAAGTGGTGTTCTACGTTGTAAATTAGAATGGAATGTGCGAGGAAAAAGCCCTTTAAGTTTATGTCTCATTACTTCTTGTTGGTATTTTGAACTTAATTTTTATTTCTTATCACAGCAAACTTGATTACAATGTTTTGTTTGTTCTAGGTGTGCAAGATGTGGTTCTTTCACACATATGCATATATCTATTCTTCGGATCCTTTTCCCATGTAGGTTATGACACAATGTTGAGTAGTCTTCTCTTGGTATTGCGTAGGTCTTTGGTGATTATATATTTCACATGTGTTTGTATCTCTCTGTTAACCTCAATATGGTAATGTATCCAATCCTCACACCTTTCCATTTGGTGAACCATAAGTTTTTTTAATGAATCTATGATAGTGTTTCTCTGTGGAAATATCTTTGTTTGTATCATTTTTTAGGTAACACCTATATGTGATATGATAGGATATGTGTCTTTCGCTTTCTCACTTACTCCAAGTTGCGTGATTACTTCTAGACTCATCTATGGTGCTGCAAATGGCATTGTTTCATTTTTTCACTAGCTCCTATTCCATCTGTACAGGTAGCAGTTCTTCTTTGTCCACCCATCTGTCGGTGGACTTTTTGGTTACTTCCATATCTTGGCTATTGTAATACTATGCAATGTAGATTTGCGTGCCTGTGTCCTTCCAATTCTCTCTTCTTCGTTTATAGGTCTAGGCATAGGTCTGCTAGATCATATGGTAGCTCAATGGTTACCTTTTAAAGGCACCTCTATTCTGTTCTCCTTAGTGGCTCTTTCCAGGTTACGTCCCACTTAAAGTGGAGGGTATGTATTTCTTCCCAGCACCTTCAGCATTTATTCTTTGTAGTTTTTGCTGATGGTTATTCTGAGTGGTGTGAGCTGATACCTCTTTGTGGTTGAATTTGCATGTGTCTCATAATGCGTTGAAATTGAGCTTTAAGACATGTCCTTTTAATTTTTCCAGCTGTGATTAGAGCTTATTTCTTCAAAGTGTTTTCTTAAAGTATGTGTCACCATTTGAAATAGTTTGGCCATTATCTCCCTCAAGACATTTTGAGGGCAGGTTTCATTTACAGCCCTGAAGTACTTGTTCATATGAAGTGACCATTAGCTCAGGCTTTAAACCTGCTTTTGCAGGTAATGGCCAGAGAGCGGCAGCCTTTCTACGTTCCCCATGCTGGTACTAGGGAAACAGACCTACCGGCCAGTGGTGTTCTTCGGTTATAAATTAGAGTGCAATGTGCCCGGATAAACCCACAAATGTTGATGGCTCCTTGCTTTTGTTTGTTTTTAATTTAATTTATATTTATTATTAGAGTAATATTCCATTGTGTACGTGGACCACTTCTTCTTGGTGCATTCCTCGGTTGATGGACATTTTCATTGCTTCCAAGTGCTGGCTATGGTAAATATTGCTGGCGTACAGGTTTGCCAGCCTGTGATTTTTGATTCTCATTTTCTCAGGTGATAGGCCAAGCAGTGGTTGTGATTGATTGACTGGTAGCTCAATGTTTCCCTTTTCAAAGCACCTACGTTGTGTTTTCATTAGTGGCTCTTTACATGCCCCCCCTTACAACCGAGGGTACGCATTTCTCCACACTCCCTTCACCGTTTATTTTTGGCAGCATTTTTCCTAATGGCCATTCTGATTGCTGTGAGCTGATAGGTTTTTGTAATATGGGTATGCATGACATTAAAATTATTAAAATTCATCATATTCCTACGCCTTTTTCTTTTCTCTTAATAGAAAAAACCGTAAGTACAATAGAGCTCTTGAAATTGACTTCTTCGAAGGTTGCCCTCTTTTGAATTTTTTGGTCGATTTTTGACCCCAGAAATTTTTTGGAGGGCAGGTGTCATTTACAGAACTGCAAGTTGGTGAAAATTTAGTGACCTTTTGCAGTGGGTTCAAAGCTGCTGTTGTGGGAAACGTCCACAAGGAGGTAGCTTTTCTCCATTCCCCAATCTGGGTACTAGGGCAGCAGAGCCTTTCTGGAAGTCATTGTCCTAGGTTATAAATTAGAATGGAATTTGCCAGGAGAAATCCCCATAAGTTTATGTCTCATTACTTCTTCTTGGTTTTTAAAATTTTTTTAATCTGGGTAAAGTTTAGAATATTGTTTGTCCTAGGTGTACACCATCTGGTCCATTTGTACATTATGTATGTCTATTAATGTACAGATCCTCTTCCCATGTAAAATATTACAGTGTTCCATCGACCTCCCTTGCTATATGTTCGGTCTTTTTGATACATGTATATAATATGTATTTGTATATATATAGTAACACTAATCCTCATTTCTCAATTTCCCCCCTCCTTTCCTTTTAGATGAGCATAGTTTGTTTTGTTTTCTAAGCCTGTGAGTGTCTTTCTCTTTGGAAATATATTCATCTGTGTCAGTTATTAGATAAGGACATAAGTGATTATATAGGCTATAGGTCTTTTGCTTTCCGACCTACTTCATGTTTTGTGATTATCTCCAGGCTCATCTGTGGTGCCTCAAAGAGCAGTGCTTCAGTGTTTTCCATGGCTAATATTCCATTGTGTACATGGACCACGTCTTCTTGGTGCATTCCTCTGTTGATGGACATTTTCCTTGCTTCCAAGTGTTGCCTATGGTAAATATTGCTGGAGGGCAGGATTGCCAGCCTGTGATTTTTGATTTTCCTTTTCTCAGGTGATAGACCCAGCAGTGGTTATGATTGATTGACTGGTATGGTAGCTCAACGTTTACCTTTTCAAGGCACCTCAATTGTGCTTTCATTAGTGGCTCTTACCACGTCCCCCTTAGAATCGAGGGTACGCACTTCTCCACAATCACGTCAGCATTTCTTGTTTGCAGCATTTTTGTTGATGGCCATTCTGACTGGTGTGAGCTGATAGGTGTTTGTAATTTGGGTTTACATGTCTGTAAAAATTCCTACAATTCATCATTTTTCCACGCCTTTTTCTTTTCTGTTAAAAGAAAAAAGAACAAAAGTGTGAGTATAATATACCTCTTCAAATTTTCTTTTTGGAAGGTTGCACTCTAGAATTTTTTGGTCGATTTTCGACCTCAGTATTTTTTGGAGGGCGGGTGTCATTTACAGACCTGCAATTGGTGAATATTTAGGGACCTTTTGCAGTGGGTTTAAAGCTGCTGTGGTGGGAAACGGCCACAAGGATGCAGCATTTCTCCATTCCCAAATCTGGGTACTAGGGCAGCAGAGCCGTTCTGGAAGTCGTTTGCCTAGGTTGTAAATTTGAATGGAATGTGCCAGGAAAACCCCCCATAAGTTTATGTCTCATTACTCCTAGTTCGTTGTTTTAATTTTTTCAATTGGGGTAATGGTTAGAATGTTGCTTGTCCAAGGTGTACACACTCTGGTTCATCTACATATTCTATATACCTATTTATGTAGAGATCCTCTTCCCCTGTAAATTATTACAGAGTGTTCCGTAAACCTTCCTTGCTATATGGTCGGTCTTTTTGATATATGTATATAATATGTATTTGTATACATATGGTAACGCTAATCTTCATTTATCCATTCCCCCCACCTTTCCTTTTAGATAAGCGTAGTTTTTTTTTAATAAGTCTGTGATTGACTTTCTCTGTGGAAATATGTTCATTTGTGTCAGTTATTAGATAACGCCTATAAGTGATATCATAGGATATAGGACTTTTGCTTTCCGACTTACCTCATGTTCTGTGATTATCTCCAAGATCATCTATGGTGCCTCAAAGAGCAGTGTTTCATTGTTTTCCATGGCTAGTATTCATTGTGTACATGGACCACTTCTTCTTTATCCTTTCATCTGTTGATGGACATTTTGGTTGCTTCACTGTCTTGGCTATGGTGAATAAGGCTGCAGTGCAGCTTTTGCAGCCCGGGTCTTCTTCATTCTGGTCTTCTCAGGTGAGAGGCCCATTGGTGCGTCTGCTGGATTGAATGGTACCTCAAATTTTCCTTTTCAACGCAGCTCCTTTCTGTTCTCATTATTAGCGTTTAACCCTTTTGCATCTCACCAGCAGCTAGAGGGTACACAGTTCTCTAAAACCTCTTCAGCATTTATTGTTTGTAGACTTTTTGCCAATGGTCAGTCGACTGGTGTGAGTTGAAAACTTTTTGTAGATTAGATTGCATGAGTCTCATACTTCCTGAGGTGGAGCTTTTATCCATTTTCCTTTCTTTAAAAAGAGAGTGAGTAAAACTTACCTCTTCATACTATCTTCTTGAAAATTTGGCCTGTTTTGAATTTTTTGTATCCATTCCCTACCTCAGCACAATTTTGAGGGCAGGTGTCCTTTACAGCCCTGAGTCCTTGTGAATGGTAAGTGACCATTAGCTGTGGGTTAAAAGCTGCTCTTGCGGGAATCGGCCACAAGGCGGCAGCATTTCTCCTTTACCAAATCTGGTTTCTAGGGCAACAGAGCCTTACTGGAAGTGGTGTTCTACGTTGTAAATTAGAATGGAATGTGCGAGGAAAAAGCCCTTTAAGTTTATGTCTCATTACTTCTTGTTGGTATTTTGAACTTAATTTTTATTTCTTATCACAGCAAACTTGATTACAATGTTTTGTTTGTTCTAGGTGTGCAAGATGTGGTTCTTTCACACATATGCATATATCTATTCTTCGGATCCTTTTCCCATGTAGGTTATGACACAATGTTGAGTAGTCTTCTCTTGGTATTGCGTAGGTCTTTGGTGATTATATATTTCACATGTGTTTGTATCTCTCTGTTAACCTCAATATGGTAATGTATCCAATCCTCACACCTTTCCATTTGGTGAACCATAAGTTTTTTTAATGAATCTATGATAGTGTTTCTCTGTGGAAATATCTTTGTTTGTATCATTTTTTAGGTAACACCTATATGTGATATGATAGGATATGTGTCTTTCGCTTTCTCACTTACTCCAAGTTGCGTGATTACTTCTAGACTCATCTATGGTGCTGCAAATGGCATTGTTTCATTTTTTCACTAGCTCCTATTCCATCTGTACAGGTAGCAGTTCTTCTTTGTCCACCCATCTGTCGGTGGACTTTTTGGTTACTTCCATATCTTGGCTATTGTAATACTATGCAATGTAGATTTGCGTGCCTGTGTCCTTCCAATTCTCTCTTCTTCGTTTATAGGTCTAGGCATAGGTCTGCTAGATCATATGGTAGCTCAATGGTTACCTTTTAAAGGCACCTCTATTCTGTTCTCCTTAGTGGCTCTTTCCAGGTTACGTCCCACTTAAAGTGGAGGGTATGTATTTCTTCCCAGCACCTTCAGCATTTATTCTTTGTAGTTTTTGCTGATGGTTATTCTGAGTGGTGTGAGCTGATACCTCTTTGTGGTTGAATTTGCATGTGTCTCATAATGCGTTGAAATTGAGCTTTAAGACATGTCCTTTTAATTTTTCCAGCTGTGATTAGAGCTTATTTCTTCAAAGTGTTTTCTTAAAGTATGTGTCACCATTTGAAATAGTTTGGCCATTATCTCCCTCAAGACATTTTGAGGGCAGGTTTCATTTACAGCCCTGAAGTACTTGTTCATATGAAGTGACCATTAGCTCAGGCTTTAAACCTGCTTTTGCAGGTAATGGCCAGAGAGCGGCAGCCTTTCTACGTTCCCCATGCTGGTACTAGGGAAACAGACCTACCGGCCAGTGGTGTTCTTCGGTTATAAATTAGAGTGCAATGTGCCCGGATAAACCCACAAATGTTGATGGCTCCTTGCTTTTGTTTGTTTTTAATTTAATTTATATTTATTATTAGAGTAATATTCCATTGTGTACGTGGACCACTTCTTCTTGGTGCATTCCTCGGTTGATGGACATTTTCATTGCTTCCAAGTGCTGGCTATGGTAAATATTGCTGGCGTACAGGTTTGCCAGCCTGTGATTTTTGATTCTCATTTTCTCAGGTGATAGGCCAAGCAGTGGTTGTGATTGATTGACTGGTAGCTCAATGTTTCCCTTTTCAAAGCACCTACGTTGTGTTTTCATTAGTGGCTCTTTACATGCCCCCCCTTACAACCGAGGGTACGCATTTCTCCACACTCCCTTCACCGTTTATTTTTGGCAGCATTTTTCCTAATGGCCATTCTGATTGCTGTGAGCTGATAGGTTTTTGTAATATGGGTATGCATGACATTAAAATTATTAAAATTCATCATATTCCTACGCCTTTTTCTTTTCTCTTAATAGAAAAAACCGTAAGTACAATAGAGCTCTTGAAATTGACTTCTTCGAAGGTTGCCCTCTTTTGAATTTTTTGGTCGATTTTTGACCCCAGAAATTTTTTGGAGGGCAGGTGTCATTTACAGAACTGCAAGTTGGTGAAAATTTAGTGACCTTTTGCAGTGGGTTCAAAGCTGCTGTTGTGGGAAACGTCCACAAGGAGGTAGCTTTTCTCCATTCCCCAATCTGGGTACTAGGGCAGCAGAGCCTTTCTGGAAGTCATTGTCCTAGGTTATAAATTAGAATGGAATTTGCCAGGAGAAATCCCCATAAGTTTATGTCTCATTACTTCTTCTTGGTTTTTAAAATTTTTTTAATCTGGGTAAAGTTTAGAATATTGTTTGTCCTAGGTGTACACCATCTGGTCCATTTGTACATTATGTATGTCTATTAATGTACAGATCCTCTTCCCATGTAAAATATTACAGTGTTCCATCGACCTCCCTTGCTATATGTTCGGTCTTTTTGATACATGTATATAATATGTATTTGTATATATATAGTAACACTAATCCTCATTTCTCAATTTCCCCCCTCCTTTCCTTTTAGATGAGCATAGTTTGTTTTGTTTTCTAAGCCTGTGAGTGTCTTTCTCTTTGGAAATATATTCATCTGTGTCAGTTATTAGATAAGGACATAAGTGATTATATAGGCTATAGGTCTTTTGCTTTCCGACCTACTTCATGTTTTGTGATTATCTCCAGGCTCATCTGTGGTGCCTCAAAGAGCAGTGCTTCAGTGTTTTCCATGGCTAATATTCCATTGTGTACATGGACCACGTCTTCTTGGTGCATTCCTCTGTTGATGGACATTTTCCTTGCTTCCAAGTGTTGCCTATGGTAAATATTGCTGGAGGGCAGGATTGCCAGCCTGTGATTTTTGATTTTCCTTTTCTCAGGTGATAGACCCAGCAGTGGTTATGATTGATTGACTGGTATGGTAGCTCAACGTTTACCTTTTCAAGGCACCTCAATTGTGCTTTCATTAGTGGCTCTTACCACGTCCCCCTTAGAATCGAGGGTACGCACTTCTCCACAATCACGTCAGCATTTCTTGTTTGCAGCATTTTTGTTGATGGCCATTCTGACTGGTGTGAGCTGATAGGTGTTTGTAATTTGGGTTTACATGTCTGTAAAAATTCCTACAATTCATCATTTTTCCACGCCTTTTTCTTTTCTGTTAAAAGAAAAAAGAACAAAAGTGTGAGTATAATATACCTCTTCAAATTTTCTTTTTGGAAGGTTGCACTCTAGAATTTTTTGGTCGATTTTCGACCTCAGTATTTTTTGGAGGGCGGGTGTCATTTACAGACCTGCAATTGGTGAATATTTAGGGACCTTTTGCAGTGGGTTTAAAGCTGCTGTGGTGGGAAACGGCCACAAGGATGCAGCATTTCTCCATTCCCAAATCTGGGTACTAGGGCAGCAGAGCCGTTCTGGAAGTCGTTTGCCTAGGTTGTAAATTTGAATGGAATGTGCCAGGAAAACCCCCCATAAGTTTATGTCTCATTACTCCTAGTTCGTTGTTTTAATTTTTTCAATTGGGGTAATGGTTAGAATGTTGCTTGTCCAAGGTGTACACACTCTGGTTCATCTACATATTCTATATACCTATTTATGTAGAGATCCTCTTCCCCTGTAAATTATTACAGAGTGTTCCGTAAACCTTCCTTGCTATATGGTCGGTCTTTTTGATATATGTATATAATATGTATTTGTATACATATGGTAACGCTAATCTTCATTTATCCATTCCCCCCACCTTTCCTTTTAGATAAGCGTAGTTTTTTTTTAATAAGTCTGTGATTGACTTTCTCTGTGGAAATATGTTCATTTGTGTCAGTTATTAGATAACGCCTATAAGTGATATCATAGGATATAGGACTTTTGCTTTCCGACTTACCTCATGTTCTGTGATTATCTCCAAGATCATCTATGGTGCCTCAAAGAGCAGTGTTTCATTGTTTTCCATGGCTAGTATTCATTGTGTACATGGACCACTTCTTCTTTATCCTTTCATCTGTTGATGGACATTTTGGTTGCTTCACTGTCTTGGCTATGGTGAATAAGGCTGCAGTGCAGCTTTTGCAGCCCGGGTCTTCTTCATTCTGGTCTTCTCAGGTGAGAGGCCCATTGGTGCGTCTGCTGGATTGAATGGTACCTCAAATTTTCCTTTTCAACGCAGCTCCTTTCTGTTCTCATTATTAGCGTTTAACCCTTTTGCATCTCACCAGCAGCTAGAGGGTACACAGTTCTCTAAAACCTCTTCAGCATTTATTGTTTGTAGACTTTTTGCCAATGGTCAGTCGACTGGTGTGAGTTGAAAACTTTTTGTAGATTAGATTGCATGAGTCTCATACTTCCTGAGGTGGAGCTTTTATCCATTTTCCTTTCTTTAAAAAGAGAGTGAGTAAAACTTACCTCTTCATACTATCTTCTTGAAAATTTGGCCTGTTTTGAATTTTTTGTATCCATTCCCTACCTCAGCACAATTTTGAGGGCAGGTGTCCTTTACAGCCCTGAGTCCTTGTGAGTGGTAAGTGACCATTAGCTGTGGGTTAAAAGCTGCTCTTGCGGGAATCGGCCACAAGGCGGCAGCATTTCTCCTTTACCAAATCTGGTTTCTAGGGCAACAGAGCCTTACTGGAAGTGGTGTTCTACGTTGTAAATTAGAATGGAATGTGCGAGGAAAAAGCCCTTTAAGTTTATGTCTCATTACTTCTTGTTGGTATTTTGAACTTAATTTTTATTTCTTATCACAGCAAACTTGATTACAATGTTTTGTTTGTTCTAGGTGTGCAAGATGTGGTTCTTTCACACATATGCATATATCTATTCTTCGGATCCTTTTCCCATGTAGGTTATGACACAATGTTGAGTAGTCTTCTCTTGGTATTGCGTAGGTCTTTGGTGATTATATATTTCACATGTGTTTGTATCTCTCTGTTAACCTCAATATGGTAATGTATCCAATCCTCACACCTTTCCATTTGGTGAACCATAAGTTTTTTTAATGAATCTATGATAGTGTTTCTCTGTGGAAATATCTTTGTTTGTATCATTTTTTAGGTAACACCTATATGTGATATGATAGGATATGTGTCTTTCGCTTTCTCACTTACTCCAAGTTGCGTGATTACTTCTAGACTCATCTATGGTGCTGCAAATGGCATTGTTTCATTTTTTCACTAGCTCCTATTCCATCTGTACAGGTAGCAGTTCTTCTTTGTCCACCCATCTGTCGGTGGACTTTTTGGTTACTTCCATATCTTGGCTATTGTAATACTATGCAATGTAGATTTGCGTGCCTGTGTCCTTCCAATTCTCTCTTCTTCGTTTATAGGTCTAGGCATAGGTCTGCTAGATCATATGGTAGCTCAATGGTTACCTTTTAAAGGCACCTCTATTCTGTTCTCCTTAGTGGCTCTTTCCAGGTTACGTCCCACTTAAAGTGGAGGGTATGTATTTCTTCCCAGCACCTTCAGCATTTATTCTTTGTAGTTTTTGCTGATGGTTATTCTGAGTGGTGTGAGCTGATACCTCTTTGTGGTTGAATTTGCATGTGTCTCATAATGCGTTGAAATTGAGCTTTAAGACATGTCCTTTTAATTTTTCCAGCTGTGATTAGAGCTTATTTCTTCAAAGTGTTTTCTTAAAGTATGTGTCACCATTTGAAATAGTTTGGCCATTATCTCCCTCAAGACATTTTGAGGGCAGGTTTCATTTACAGCCCTGAAGTACTTGTTCATATGAAGTGACCATTAGCTCAGGCTTTAAACCTGCTTTTGCAGGTAATGGCCAGAGAGCGGCAGCCTTTCTACGTTCCCCATGCTGGTACTAGGGAAACAGACCTACCGGCCAGTGGTGTTCTTCGGTTATAAATTAGAGTGCAATGTGCCCGGATAAACCCACAAATGTTGATGGCTCCTTGCTTTTGTTTGTTTTTAATTTAATTTATATTTATTATTAGAGTAATATTCCATTGTGTACGTGGACCACTTCTTCTTGGTGCATTCCTCGGTTGATGGACATTTTCATTGCTTCCAAGTGCTGGCTATGGTAAATATTGCTGGCGTACAGGTTTGCCAGCCTGTGATTTTTGATTCTCACTTTCTCAGGTGATAGGCCAAGCAGTGGTTGTGATTGATTGACTGGTAGCTCAATGTTTCCCTTTTCAAAGCACCTACGTTGTGTTTTCATTAGTGGCTCTTTACATGCCCCCCCTTACAACCGAGGGTACGCATTTCTCCACACTCCCTTCACCGTTTATTTTTGGCAGCATTTTTCCTAATGGCCATTCTGATTGCTGTGAGCTGATAGGTTTTTGTAATATGGGTATGCATGACATTAAAATTATTAAAATTCATCATATTCCTACGCCTTTTTCTTTTCTCTTAATAGAAAAAACCGTAAGTACAATAGAGCTCTTGAAATTGACTTCTTCGAAGGTTGCCCTCTTTTGAATTTTTTGGTCGATTTTTGACCCCAGAAATTTTTTGGAGGGCAGGTGTCATTTACAGAACTGCAAGTTGGTGAAAATTTAGTGACCTTTTGCAGTGGGTTCAAAGCTGCTGTTGTGGGAAACGTCCACAAGGAGGTAGCTTTTCTCCATTCCCCAATCTGGGTACTAGGGCAGCAGAGCCTTTCTGGAAGTCATTGTCCTAGGTTATAAATTAGAATGGAATTTGCCAGGAGAAATCCCCATAAGTTTATGTCTCATTACTTCTTCTTGGTTTTTAAAATTTTTTTAATCTGGGTAAAGTTTAGAATATTGTTTGTCCTAGGTGTACACCATCTGGTCCATTTGTACATTATGTATGTCTATTAATGTACAGATCCTCTTCCCATGTAAAATATTACAGTGTTCCATCGACCTCCCTTGCTATATGTTCGGTCTTTTTGATACATGTATATAATATGTATTTGTATATATATAGTAACACTAATCCTCATTTCTCAATTTCCCCCCTCCTTTCCTTTTAGATGAGCATAGTTTGTTTTGTTTTCTAAGCCTGTGAGTGTCTTTCTCTTTGGAAATATATTCATCTGTGTCAGTTATTAGATAAGGACATAAGTGATTATATAGGCTATAGGTCTTTTGCTTTCCGACCTACTTCATGTTTTGTGATTATCTCCAGGCTCATCTGTGGTGCCTCAAAGAGCAGTGCTTCAGTGTTTTCCATGGCTAATATTCCATTGTGTACATGGACCACGTCTTCTTGGTGCATTCCTCTGTTGATGGACATTTTCCTTGCTTCCAAGTGTTGCCTATGGTAAATATTGCTGGAGGGCAGGATTGCCAGCCTGTGATTTGTGATTTTCATTTTCTCAGGTGATAGACCCAGCAGTGGTTATGATTGATTGACTGGTATGGTAGCTCAACGTTTACCTTTTCAAGGCACCTCAATTGTGCTTTCATTAGTGGCTCTTACCACGTCCCCCTTAGAATCGAGGGTACGCACTTCTCCACAATCACGTCAGCATTTCTTGTTTGCAGCATTTTTGTTGATGGCCATTCTGACTGGTGTGAGCTGATAGGTGTTTGTAATTTGGGTTTACATGTCTGTAAAAATTCCTACAATTCATCATTTTTCCACGCCTTTTTCTTTTCTGTTAAAAGAAAAAAGAACAAAAGTGTGAGTATAATATACCTCTTCAAATTTTCTTTTTGGAAGGTTGCACTCTAGAATTTTTTGGTCGATTTTCGACCTCAGTATTTTTTGGAGGGCGGGTGTCATTTACAGACCTGCAATTGGTGAATATTTAGGGACCTTTTGCAGTGGGTTTAAAGCTGCTGTGGTGGGAAACGGCCACAAGGATGCAGCATTTCTCCATTCCCAAATCTGGGTACTAGGGCAGCAGAGCCGTTCTGGAAGTCGTTTGCCTAGGTTGTAAATTTGAATGGAATGTGCCAGGAAAACCCCCCATAAGTTTATGTCTCATTACTCCTAGTTCGTTGTTTTAATTTTTTCAATTGGGGTAATGGTTAGAATGTTGCTTGTCCAAGGTGTACACACTCTGGTTCATCTACATATTCTATATACCTATTTATGTAGAGATCCTCTTCCCCTGTAAATTATTACAGAGTGTTCCGTAAACCTTCCTTGCTATATGGTCGGTCTTTTTGATATATGTATATAATATGTATTTGTATACATATGGTAACGCTAATCTTCATTTATCCATTCCCCCCACCTTTCCTTTTAGATAAGCGTAGTTTTTTTTTAATAAGTCTGTGATTGACTTTCTCTGTGGAAATATGTTCATTTGTGTCAGTTATTAGATAACGCCTATAAGTGATATCATAGGATATAGGACTTTTGCTTTCCGACTTACCTCATGTTCTGTGATTATCTCCAAGATCATCTATGGTGCCTCAAAGAGCAGTGTTTCATTGTTTTCCATGGCTAGTATTCATTGTGTACATGGACCACTTCTTCTTTATCCTTTCATCTGTTGATGGACATTTTGGTTGCTTCACTGTCTTGGCTATGGTGAATAAGGCTGCAGTGCAGCTTTTGCAGCCCGGGTCTTCTTCATTCTGGTCTTCTCAGGTGAGAGGCCCATTGGTGCGTCTGCTGGATTGAATGGTACCTCAAATTTTCCTTTTCAACGCAGCTCCTTTCTGTTCTCATTATTAGCGTTTAACCCTTTTGCATCTCACCAGCAGCTAGAGGGTACACAGTTCTCTAAAACCTCTTCAGCATTTATTGTTTGTAGACTTTTTGCCAATGGTCAGTCGACTGGTGTGAGTTGAAAACTTTTTGTAGATTAGATTGCATGAGTCTCATACTTCCTGAGGTGGAGCTTTTATCCATTTTCCTTTCTTTAAAAAGAGAGTGAGTAAAACTTACCTCTTCATACTATCTTCTTGAAAATTTGGCCTGTTTTGAATTTTTTGTATCCATTCCCTACCTCAGCACAATTTTGAGGGCAGGTGTCCTTTACAGCCCTGAGTCCTTGTGAATGGTAAGTGACCATTAGCTGTGGGTTAAAAGCTGCTCTTGCGGGAATCGGCCACAAGGCGGCAGCATTTCTCCTTTACCAAATCTGGTTTCTAGGGCAACAGAGCCTTACTGGAAGTGGTGTTCTACGTTGTAAATTAGAATGGAATGTGCGAGGAAAAAGCCCTTTAAGTTTATGTCTCATTACTTCTTGTTGGTATTTTGAACTTAATTTTTATTTCTTATCACAGCAAACTTGATTACAATGTTTTGTTTGTTCTAGGTGTGCAAGATGTGGTTCTTTCACACATATGCATATATCTATTCTTCGGATCCTTTTCCCATGTAGGTTATGACACAATGTTGAGTAGTCTTCTCTTGGTATTGCGTAGGTCTTTGGTGATTATATATTTCACATGTGTTTGTATCTCTCTGTTAACCTCAATATGGTAATGTATCCAATCCTCACACCTTTCCATTTGGTGAACCATAAGTTTTTTTAATGAATCTATGATAGTGTTTCTCTGTGGAAATATCTTTGTTTGTATCATTTTTTAGGTAACACCTATATGTGATATGATAGGATATGTGTCTTTCGCTTTCTCACTTACTCCAAGTTGCGTGATTACTTCTAGACTCATCTATGGTGCTGCAAATGGCATTGTTTCATTTTTTCACTAGCTCCTATTCCATCTGTACAGGTAGCAGTTCTTCTTTGTCCACCCATCTGTCGGTGGACTTTTTGGTTACTTCCATATCTTGGCTATTGTAATACTATGCAATGTAGATTTGCGTGCCTGTGTCCTTCCAATTCTCTCTTCTTCGTTTATAGGTCTAGGCATAGGTCTGCTAGATCATATGGTAGCTCAATGGTTACCTTTTAAAGGCACCTCTATTCTGTTCTCCTTAGTGGCTCTTTCCAGGTTACGTCCCACTTAAAGTGGAGGGTATGTATTTCTTCCCAGCACCTTCAGCATTTATTCTTTGTAGTTTTTGCTGATGGTTATTCTGAGTGGTGTGAGCTGATACCTCTTTGTGGTTGAATTTGCATGTGTCTCATAATGCGTTGAAATTGAGCTTTAAGACATGTCCTTTTAATTTTTCCAGCTGTGATTAGAGCTTATTTCTTCAAAGTGTTTTCTTAAAGTATGTGTCACCATTTGAAATAGTTTGGCCATTATCTCCCTCAAGACATTTTGAGGGCAGGTTTCATTTACAGCCCTGAAGTACTTGTTCATATGAAGTGACCATTAGCTCAGGCTTTAAACCTGCTTTTGCAGGTAATGGCCAGAGAGCGGCAGCCTTTCTACGTTCCCCATGCTGGTACTAGGGAAACAGACCTACCGGCCAGTGGTGTTCTTCGGTTATAAATTAGAGTGCAATGTGCCCGGATAAACCCACAAATGTTGATGGCTCCTTGCTTTTGTTTGTTTTTAATTTAATTTATATTTATTATTAGAGTAATATTCCATTGTGTACGTGGACCACTTCTTCTTGGTGCATTCCTCGGTTGATGGACATTTTCATTGCTTCCAAGTGCTGGCTATGGTAAATATTGCTGGCGTACAGGTTTGCCAGCCTGTGATTTTTGATTCTCATTTTCTCAGGTGATAGGCCAAGCAGTGGTTGTGATTGATTGACTGGTAGCTCAATGTTTCCCTTTTCAAAGCACCTACGTTGTGTTTTCATTAGTGGCTCTTTACATGCCCCCCCTTACAACCGAGGGTACGCATTTCTCCACACTCCCTTCACCGTTTATTTTTGGCAGCATTTTTCCTAATGGCCATTCTGATTGCTGTGAGCTGATAGGTTTTTGTAATATGGGTATGCATGACATTAAAATTATTAAAATTCATCATATTCCTACGCCTTTTTCTTTTCTCTTAATAGAAAAAACCGTAAGTACAATAGAGCTCTTGAAATTGACTTCTTCGAAGGTTGCCCTCTTTTGAATTTTTTGGTCGATTTTTGACCCCAGAAATTTTTTGGAGGGCAGGTGTCATTTACAGAACTGCAAGTTGGTGAAAATTTAGTGACCTTTTGCAGTGGGTTCAAAGCTGCTGTTGTGGGAAACGTCCACAAGGAGGTAGCTTTTCTCCATTCCCCAATCTGGGTACTAGGGCAGCAGAGCCTTTCTGGAAGTCATTGTCCTAGGTTATAAATTAGAATGGAATTTGCCAGGAGAAATCCCCATAAGTTTATGTCTCATTACTTCTTCTTGGTTTTTAAAATTTTTTTAATCTGGGTAAAGTTTAGAATATTGTTTGTCCTAGGTGTACACCATCTGGTCCATTTGTACATTATGTATGTCTATTAATGTACAGATCCTCTTCCCATGTAAAATATTACAGTGTTCCATCGACCTCCCTTGCTATATGTTCGGTCTTTTTGATACATGTATATAATATGTATTTGTATATATATAGTAACACTAATCCTCATTTCTCAATTTCCCCCCTCCTTTCCTTTTAGATGAGCATAGTTTGTTTTGTTTTCTAAGCCTGTGAGTGTCTTTCTCTTTGGAAATATATTCATCTGTGTCAGTTATTAGATAAGGACATAAGTGATTATATAGGCTATAGGTCTTTTGCTTTCCGACCTACTTCATGTTTTGTGATTATCTCCAGGCTCATCTGTGGTGCCTCAAAGAGCAGTGCTTCAGTGTTTTCCATGGCTAATATTCCATTGTGTACATGGACCACGTCTTCTTGGTGCATTCCTCTGTTGATGGACATTTTCCTTGCTTCCAAGTGTTGCCTATGGTAAATATTGCTGGAGGGCAGGATTGCCAGCCTGTGATTTGTGATTTTCATTTTCTCAGGTGATAGACCCAGCAGTGGTTATGATTGATTGACTGGTATGGTAGCTCAACGTTTACCTTTTCAAGGCACCTCAATTGTGCTTTCATTAGTGGCTCTTACCACGTCCCCCTTAGAATCGAGGGTACGCACTTCTCCACAATCACGTCAGCATTTCTTGTTTGCAGCATTTTTGTTGATGGCCATTCTGACTGGTGTGAGCTGATAGGTGTTTGTAATTTGGGTTTACATGTCTGTAAAAATTCCTACAATTCATCATTTTTCCACGCCTTTTTCTTTTCTGTTAAAAGAAAAAAGAACAAAAGTGTGAGTATAATATACCTCTTCAAATTTTCTTTTTGGAAGGTTGCACTCTAGAATTTTTTGGTCGATTTTCGACCTCAGTATTTTTTGGAGGGCGGGTGTCATTTACAGACCTGCAATTGGTGAATATTTAGGGACCTTTTGCAGTGGGTTTAAAGCTGCTGTGGTGGGAAACGGCCACAAGGATGCAGCATTTCTCCATTCCCAAATCTGGGTACTAGGGCAGCAGAGCCGTTCTGGAAGTCGTTTGCCTAGGTTGTAAATTTGAATGGAATGTGCCAGGAAAACCCCCCATAAGTTTATGTCTCATTACTCCTAGTTCGTTGTTTTAATTTTTTCAATTGGGGTAATGGTTAGAATGTTGCTTGTCCAAGGTGTACACACTCTGGTTCATCTACATATTCTATATACCTATTTATGTAGAGATCCTCTTCCCCTGTAAATTATTACAGAGTGTTCCGTAAACCTTCCTTGCTATATGGTCGGTCTTTTTGATATATGTATATAATATGTATTTGTATACATATGGTAACGCTAATCTTCATTTATCCATTCCCCCCACCTTTCCTTTTAGATAAGCGTAGTTTTTTTTTAATAAGTCTGTGATTGACTTTCTCTGTGGAAATATGTTCATTTGTGTCAGTTATTAGATAACGCCTATAAGTGATATCATAGGATATAGGACTTTTGCTTTCCGACTTACCTCATGTTCTGTGATTATCTCCAAGATCATCTATGGTGCCTCAAAGAGCAGTGTTTCATTGTTTTCCATGGCTAGTATTCATTGTGTACATGGACCACTTCTTCTTTATCCTTTCATCTGTTGATGGACATTTTGGTTGCTTCACTGTCTTGGCTATGGTGAATAAGGCTGCAGTGCAGCTTTTGCAGCCCGGGTCTTCTTCATTCTGGTCTTCTCAGGTGAGAGGCCCATTGGTGCGTCTGCTGGATTGAATGGTACCTCAAATTTTCCTTTTCAACGCAGCTCCTTTCTGTTCTCATTATTAGCGTTTAACCCTTTTGCATCTCACCAGCAGCTAGAGGGTACACAGTTCTCTAAAACCTCTTCAGCATTTATTGTTTGTAGACTTTTTGCCAATGGTCAGTCGACTGGTGTGAGTTGAAAACTTTTTGTAGATTAGATTGCATGAGTCTCATACTTCCTGAGGTGGAGCTTTTATCCATTTTCCTTTCTTTAAAAAGAGAGTGAGTAAAACTTACCTCTTCATACTATCTTCTTGAAAATTTGGCCTGTTTTGAATTTTTTGTATCCATTCCCTACCTCAGCACAATTTTGAGGGCAGGTGTCCTTTACAGCCCTGAGTCCTTGTGAATGGTAAGTGACCATTAGCTGTGGGTTAAAAGCTGCTCTTGCGGGAATCGGCCACAAGGCGGCAGCATTTCTCCTTTACCAAATCTGGTTTCTAGGGCAACAGAGCCTTACTGGAAGTGGTGTTCTACGTTGTAAATTAGAATGGAATGTGCGAGGAAAAAGCCCTTTAAGTTTATGTCTCATTACTTCTTGTTGGTATTTTGAACTTAATTTTTATTTCTTATCACAGCAAACTTGATTACAATGTTTTGTTTGTTCTAGGTGTGCAAGATGTGGTTCTTTCACACATATGCATATATCTATTCTTCGGATCCTTTTCCCATGTAGGTTATGACACAATGTTGAGTAGTCTTCTCTTGGTATTGCGTAGGTCTTTGGTGATTATATATTTCACATGTGTTTGTATCTCTCTGTTAACCTCAATATGGTAATGTATCCAATCCTCACACCTTTCCATTTGGTGAACCATAAGTTTTTTTAATGAATCTATGATAGTGTTTCTCTGTGGAAATATCTTTGTTTGTATCATTTTTTAGGTAACACCTATATGTGATATGATAGGATATGTGTCTTTCGCTTTCTCACTTACTCCAAGTTGCGTGATTACTTCTAGACTCATCTATGGTGCTGCAAATGGCATTGTTTCATTTTTTCACTAGCTCCTATTCCATCTGTACAGGTAGCAGTTCTTCTTTGTCCACCCATCTGTCGGTGGACTTTTTGGTTACTTCCATATCTTGGCTATTGTAATACTATGCAATGTAGATTTGCGTGCCTGTGTCCTTCCAATTCTCTCTTCTTCGTTTATAGGTCTAGGCATAGGTCTGCTAGATCATATGGTAGCTCAATGGTTACCTTTTAAAGGCACCTCTATTCTGTTCTCCTTAGTGGCTCTTTCCAGGTTACGTCCCACTTAAAGTGGAGGGTATGTATTTCTTCCCAGCACCTTCAGCATTTATTCTTTGTAGTTTTTGCTGATGGTTATTCTGAGTGGTGTGAGCTGATACCTCTTTGTGGTTGAATTTGCATGTGTCTCATAATGCGTTGAAATTGAGCTTTAAGACATGTCCTTTTAATTTTTCCAGCTGTGATTAGAGCTTATTTCTTCAAAGTGTTTTCTTAAAGTATGTGTCACCATTTGAAATAGTTTGGCCATTATCTCCCTCAAGACATTTTGAGGGCAGGTTTCATTTACAGCCCTGAAGTACTTGTTCATATGAAGTGACCATTAGCTCAGGCTTTAAACCTGCTTTTGCAGGTAATGGCCAGAGAGCGGCAGCCTTTCTACGTTCCCCATGCTGGTACTAGGGAAACAGACCTACCGGCCAGTGGTGTTCTTCGGTTATAAATTAGAGTGCAATGTGCCCGGATAAACCCACAAATGTTGATGGCTCCTTGCTTTTGTTTGTTTTTAATTTAATTTATATTTATTATTAGAGTAATATTCCATTGTGTACGTGGACCACTTCTTCTTGGTGCATTCCTCGGTTGATGGACATTTTCATTGCTTCCAAGTGCTGGCTATGGTAAATATTGCTGGCGTACAGGTTTGCCAGCCTGTGATTTTTGATTCTCATTTTCTCAGGTGATAGGCCAAGCAGTGGTTGTGATTGATTGACTGGTAGCTCAATGTTTCCCTTTTCAAAGCACCTACGTTGTGTTTTCATTAGTGGCTCTTTACATGCCCCCCCTTACAACCGAGGGTACGCATTTCTCCACACTCCCTTCACCGTTTATTTTTGGCAGCATTTTTCCTAATGGCCATTCTGATTGCTGTGAGCTGATAGGTTTTTGTAATATGGGTATGCATGACATTAAAATTATTAAAATTCATCATATTCCTACGCCTTTTTCTTTTCTCTTAATAGAAAAAACCGTAAGTACAATAGAGCTCTTGAAATTGACTTCTTCGAAGGTTGCCCTCTTTTGAATTTTTTGGTCGATTTTTGACCCCAGAAATTTTTTGGAGGGCAGGTGTCATTTACAGAACTGCAAGTTGGTGAAAATTTAGTGACCTTTTGCAGTGGGTTCAAAGCTGCTGTTGTGGGAAACGTCCACAAGGAGGTAGCTTTTCTCCATTCCCCAATCTGGGTACTAGGGCAGCAGAGCCTTTCTGGAAGTCATTGTCCTAGGTTATAAATTAGAATGGAATTTGCCAGGAGAAATCCCCATAAGTTTATGTCTCATTACTTCTTCTTGGTTTTTAAAATTTTTTTAATCTGGGTAAAGTTTAGAATATTGTTTGTCCTAGGTGTACACCATCTGGTCCATTTGTACATTATGTATGTCTATTAATGTACAGATCCTCTTCCCATGTAAAATATTACAGTGTTCCATCGACCTCCCTTGCTATATGTTCGGTCTTTTTGATACATGTATATAATATGTATTTGTATATATATAGTAACACTAATCCTCATTTCTCAATTTCCCCCCTCCTTTCCTTTTAGATGAGCATAGTTTGTTTTGTTTTCTAAGCCTGTGAGTGTCTTTCTCTTTGGAAATATATTCATCTGTGTCAGTTATTAGATAAGGACATAAGTGATTATATAGGCTATAGGTCTTTTGCTTTCCGACCTACTTCATGTTTTGTGATTATCTCCAGGCTCATCTGTGGTGCCTCAAAGAGCAGTGCTTCAGTGTTTTCCATGGCTAATATTCCATTGTGTACATGGACCACGTCTTCTTGGTGCATTCCTCTGTTGATGGACATTTTCCTTGCTTCCAAGTGTTGCCTATGGTAAATATTGCTGGAGGGCAGGATTGCCAGCCTGTGATTTGTGATTTTCATTTTCTCAGGTGATAGACCCAGCAGTGGTTATGATTGATTGACTGGTATGGTAGCTCAACGTTTACCTTTTCAAGGCACCTCAATTGTGCTTTCATTAGTGGCTCTTACCACGTCCCCCTTAGAATCGAGGGTACGCACTTCTCCACAATCACGTCAGCATTTCTTGTTTGCAGCATTTTTGTTGATGGCCATTCTGACTGGTGTGAGCTGATAGGTGTTTGTAATTTGGGTTTACATGTCTGTAAAAATTCCTACAATTCATCATTTTTCCACGCCTTTTTCTTTTCTGTTAAAAGAAAAAAGAACAAAAGTGTGAGTATAATATACCTCTTCAAATTTTCTTTTTGGAAGGTTGCACTCTAGAATTTTTTGGTCGATTTTCGACCTCAGTATTTTTTGGAGGGCGGGTGTCATTTACAGACCTGCAATTGGTGAATATTTAGGGACCTTTTGCAGTGGGTTTAAAGCTGCTGTGGTGGGAAACGGCCACAAGGATGCAGCATTTCTCCATTCCCAAATCTGGGTACTAGGGCAGCAGAGCCGTTCTGGAAGTCGTTTGCCTAGGTTGTAAATTTGAATGGAATGTGCCAGGAAAACCCCCCATAAGTTTATGTCTCATTACTCCTAGTTCGTTGTTTTAATTTTTTCAATTGGGGTAATGGTTAGAATGTTGCTTGTCCAAGGTGTACACACTCTGGTTCATCTACATATTCTATATACCTATTTATGTAGAGATCCTCTTCCCCTGTAAATTATTACAGAGTGTTCCGTAAACCTTCCTTGCTATATGGTCGGTCTTTTTGATATATGTATATAATATGTATTTGTATACATATGGTAACGCTAATCTTCATTTATCCATTCCCCCCACCTTTCCTTTTAGATAAGCGTAGTTTTTTTTTAATAAGTCTGTGATTGACTTTCTCTGTGGAAATATGTTCATTTGTGTCAGTTATTAGATAACGCCTATAAGTGATATCATAGGATATAGGACTTTTGCTTTCCGACTTACCTCATGTTCTGTGATTATCTCCAAGATCATCTATGGTGCCTCAAAGAGCAGTGTTTCATTGTTTTCCATGGCTAGTATTCATTGTGTACATGGACCACTTCTTCTTTATCCTTTCATCTGTTGATGGACATTTTGGTTGCTTCACTGTCTTGGCTATGGTGAATAAGGCTGCAGTGCAGCTTTTGCAGCCCGGGTCTTCTTCATTCTGGTCTTCTCAGGTGAGAGGCCCATTGGTGCGTCTGCTGGATTGAATGGTACCTCAAATTTTCCTTTTCAACGCAGCTCCTTTCTGTTCTCATTATTAGCGTTTAACCCTTTTGCATCTCACCAGCAGCTAGAGGGTACACAGTTCTCTAAAACCTCTTCAGCATTTATTGTTTGTAGACTTTTTGCCAATGGTCAGTCGACTGGTGTGAGTTGAAAACTTTTTGTAGATTAGATTGCATGAGTCTCATACTTCCTGAGGTGGAGCTTTTATCCATTTTCCTTTCTTTAAAAAGAGAGTGAGTAAAACTTACCTCTTCATACTATCTTCTTGAAAATTTGGCCTGTTTTGAATTTTTTGTATCCATTCCCTACCTCAGCACAATTTTGAGGGCAGGTGTCCTTTACAGCCCTGAGTCCTTGTGAATGGTAAGTGACCATTAGCTGTGGGTTAAAAGCTGCTCTTGCGGGAATCGGCCACAAGGCGGCAGCATTTCTCCTTTACCAAATCTGGTTTCTAGGGCAACAGAGCCTTACTGGAAGTGGTGTTCTACGTTGTAAATTAGAATGGAATGTGCGAGGAAAAAGCCCTTTAAGTTTATGTCTCATTACTTCTTGTTGGTATTTTGAACTTAATTTTTATTTCTTATCACAGCAAACTTGATTACAATGTTTTGTTTGTTCTAGGTGTGCAAGATGTGGTTCTTTCACACATATGCATATATCTATTCTTCGGATCCTTTTCCCATGTAGGTTATGACACAATGTTGAGTAGTCTTCTCTTGGTATTGCGTAGGTCTTTGGTGATTATATATTTCACATGTGTTTGTATCTCTCTGTTAACCTCAATATGGTAATGTATCCAATCCTCACACCTTTCCATTTGGTGAACCATAAGTTTTTTTAATGAATCTATGATAGTGTTTCTCTGTGGAAATATCTTTGTTTGTATCATTTTTTAGGTAACACCTATATGTGATATGATAGGATATGTGTCTTTCGCTTTCTCACTTACTCCAAGTTGCGTGATTACTTCTAGACTCATCTATGGTGCTGCAAATGGCATTGTTTCATTTTTTCACTAGCTCCTATTCCATCTGTACAGGTAGCAGTTCTTCTTTGTCCACCCATCTGTCGGTGGACTTTTTGGTTACTTCCATATCTTGGCTATTGTAATACTATGCAATGTAGATTTGCGTGCCTGTGTCCTTCCAATTCTCTCTTCTTCGTTTATAGGTCTAGGCATAGGTCTGCTAGATCATATGGTAGCTCAATGGTTACCTTTTAAAGGCACCTCTATTCTGTTCTCCTTAGTGGCTCTTTCCAGGTTACGTCCCACTTAAAGTGGAGGGTATGTATTTCTTCCCAGCACCTTCAGCATTTATTCTTTGTAGTTTTTGCTGATGGTTATTCTGAGTGGTGTGAGCTGATACCTCTTTGTGGTTGAATTTGCATGTGTCTCATAATGCGTTGAAATTGAGCTTTAAGACATGTCCTTTTAATTTTTCCAGCTGTGATTAGAGCTTATTTCTTCAAAGTGTTTTCTTAAAGTATGTGTCACCATTTGAAATAGTTTGGCCATTATCTCCCTCAAGACATTTTGAGGGCAGGTTTCATTTACAGCCCTGAAGTACTTGTTCATATGAAGTGACCATTAGCTCAGGCTTTAAACCTGCTTTTGCAGGTAATGGCCAGAGAGCGGCAGCCTTTCTACGTTCCCCATGCTGGTACTAGGGAAACAGACCTACCGGCCAGTGGTGTTCTTCGGTTATAAATTAGAGTGCAATGTGCCCGGATAAACCCACAAATGTTGATGGCTCCTTGCTTTTGTTTGTTTTTAATTTAATTTATATTTATTATTAGAGTAATATTCCATTGTGTACGTGGACCACTTCTTCTTGGTGCATTCCTCGGTTGATGGACATTTTCATTGCTTCCAAGTGCTGGCTATGGTAAATATTGCTGGCGTACAGGTTTGCCAGCCTGTGATTTTTGATTCTCATTTTCTCAGGTGATAGGCCAAGCAGTGGTTGTGATTGATTGACTGGTAGCTCAATGTTTCCCTTTTCAAAGCACCTACGTTGTGTTTTCATTAGTGGCTCTTTACATGCCCCCCCTTACAACCGAGGGTACGCATTTCTCCACACTCCCTTCACCGTTTATTTTTGGCAGCATTTTTCCTAATGGCCATTCTGATTGCTGTGAGCTGATAGGTTTTTGTAATATGGGTATGCATGACATTAAAATTATTAAAATTCATCATATTCCTACGCCTTTTTCTTTTCTCTTAATAGAAAAAACCGTAAGTACAATAGAGCTCTTGAAATTGACTTCTTCGAAGGTTGCCCTCTTTTGAATTTTTTGGTCGATTTTTGACCCCAGAAATTTTTTGGAGGGCAGGTGTCATTTACAGAACTGCAAGTTGGTGAAAATTTAGTGACCTTTTGCAGTGGGTTCAAAGCTGCTGTTGTGGGAAACGTCCACAAGGAGGTAGCTTTTCTCCATTCCCCAATCTGGGTACTAGGGCAGCAGAGCCTTTCTGGAAGTCATTGTCCTAGGTTATAAATTAGAATGGAATTTGCCAGGAGAAACCCCCATAAGTTTATGTCTCATTACTTCTTCTTGGTTTTTAAAATTTTTTTAATCTGGGTAAAGTTTAGAATATTGTTTGTCCTAGGTGTACACCATCTGGTCCATTTGTACATTATGTATGTCTATTAATGTACAGATCCTCTTCCCATGTAAAATATTACAGTGTTCCATCGACCTCCCTTGCTATATGTTCGGTCTTTTTGATACATGTATATAATATGTATTTGTATATATATAGTAACACTAATCCTCATTTCTCAATTTCCCCCCTCCTTTCCTTTTAGATGAGCATAGTTTGTTTTGTTTTCTAAGCCTGTGAGTGTCTTTCTCTTTGGAAATATATTCATCTGTGTCAGTTATTAGATAAGGACATAAGTGATTATATAGGCTATAGGTCTTTTGCTTTCCGACCTACTTCATGTTTTGTGATTATCTCCAGGCTCATCTGTGGTGCCTCAAAGAGCAGTGCTTCAGTGTTTTCCATGGCTAATATTCCATTGTGTACATGGACCACGTCTTCTTGGTGCATTCCTCTGTTGATGGACATTTTCCTTGCTTCCAAGTGTTGCCTATGGTAAATATTGCTGGAGGGCAGGATTGCCAGCCTGTGATTTGTGATTTTCATTTTCTCAGGTGATAGACCCAGCAGTGGTTATGATTGATTGACTGGTATGGTAGCTCAACGTTTACCTTTTCAAGGCACCTCAATTGTGCTTTCATTAGTGGCTCTTACCACGTCCCCCTTAGAATCGAGGGTACGCACTTCTCCACAATCACGTCAGCATTTCTTGTTTGCAGCATTTTTGTTGATGGCCATTCTGACTGGTGTGAGCTGATAGGTGTTTGTAATTTGGGTTTACATGTCTGTAAAAATTCCTACAATTCATCATTTTTCCACGCCTTTTTCTTTTCTGTTAAAAGAAAAAAGAACAAAAGTGTGAGTATAATATACCTCTTCAAATTTTCTTTTTGGAAGGTTGCACTCTAGAATTTTTTGGTCGATTTTCGACCTCAGTATTTTTTGGAGGGCGGGTGTCATTTACAGACCTGCAATTGGTGAATATTTAGGGACCTTTTGCAGTGGGTTTAAAGCTGCTGTGGTGGGAAACGGCCACAAGGATGCAGCATTTCTCCATTCCCAAATCTGGGTACTAGGGCAGCAGAGCCGTTCTGGAAGTCGTTTGCCTAGGTTGTAAATTTGAATGGAATGTGCCAGGAAAACCCCCCATAAGTTTATGTCTCATTACTCCTAGTTCGTTGTTTTAATTTTTTCAATTGGGGTAATGGTTAGAATGTTGCTTGTCCAAGGTGTACACACTCTGGTTCATCTACATATTCTATATACCTATTTATGTAGAGATCCTCTTCCCCTGTAAATTATTACAGAGTGTTCCGTAAACCTTCCTTGCTATATGGTCGGTCTTTTTGATATATGTATATAATATGTATTTGTATACATATGGTAACGCTAATCTTCATTTATCCATTCCCCCCACCTTTCCTTTTAGATAAGCGTAGTTTTTTTTTAATAAGTCTGTGATTGACTTTCTCTGTGGAAATATGTTCATTTGTGTCAGTTATTAGATAACGCCTATAAGTGATATCATAGGATATAGGACTTTTGCTTTCCGACTTACCTCATGTTCTGTGATTATCTCCAAGATCATCTATGGTGCCTCAAAGAGCAGTGTTTCATTGTTTTCCATGGCTAGTATTCATTGTGTACATGGACCACTTCTTCTTTATCCTTTCATCTGTTGATGGACATTTTGGTTGCTTCACTGTCTTGGCTATGGTGAATAAGGCTGCAGTGCAGCTTTTGCAGCCCGGGTCTTCTTCATTCTGGTCTTCTCAGGTGAGAGGCCCATTGGTGCGTCTGCTGGATTGAATGGTACCTCAAATTTTCCTTTTCAACGCAGCTCCTTTCTGTTCTCATTATTAGCGTTTAACCCTTTTGCATCTCACCAGCAGCTAGAGGGTACACAGTTCTCTAAAACCTCTTCAGCATTTATTGTTTGTAGACTTTTTGCCAATGGTCAGTCGACTGGTGTGAGTTGAAAACTTTTTGTAGATTAGATTGCATGAGTCTCATACTTCCTGAGGTGGAGCTTTTATCCATTTTCCTTTCTTTAAAAAGAGAGTGAGTAAAACTTACCTCTTCATACTATCTTCTTGAAAATTTGGCCTGTTTTGAATTTTTTGTATCCATTCCCTACCTCAGCACAATTTTGAGGGCAGGTGTCCTTTACAGCCCTGAGTCCTTGTGAATGGTAAGTGACCATTAGCTGTGGGTTAAAAGCTGCTCTTGCGGGAATCGGCCACAAGGCGGCAGCATTTCTCCTTTACCAAATCTGGTTTCTAGGGCAACAGAGCCTTACTGGAAGTGGTGTTCTACGTTGTAAATTAGAATGGAATGTGCGAGGAAAAAGCCCTTTAAGTTTATGTCTCATTACTTCTTGTTGGTATTTTGAACTTAATTTTTATTTCTTATCACAGCAAACTTGATTACAATGTTTTGTTTGTTCTAGGTGTGCAAGATGTGGTTCTTTCACACATATGCATATATCTATTCTTCGGATCCTTTTCCCATGTAGGTTATGACACAATGTTGAGTAGTCTTCTCTTGGTATTGCGTAGGTCTTTGGTGATTATATATTTCACATGTGTTTGTATCTCTCTGTTAACCTCAATATGGTAATGTATCCAATCCTCACACCTTTCCATTTGGTGAACCATAAGTTTTTTTAATGAATCTATGATAGTGTTTCTCTGTGGAAATATCTTTGTTTGTATCATTTTTTAGGTAACACCTATATGTGATATGATAGGATATGTGTCTTTCGCTTTCTCACTTACTCCAAGTTGCGTGATTACTTCTAGACTCATCTATGGTGCTGCAAATGGCATTGTTTCATTTTTTCACTAGCTCCTATTCCATCTGTACAGGTAGCAGTTCTTCTTTGTCCACCCATCTGTCGGTGGACTTTTTGGTTACTTCCATATCTTGGCTATTGTAATACTATGCAATGTAGATTTGCGTGCCTGTGTCCTTCCAATTCTCTCTTCTTCGTTTATAGGTCTAGGCATAGGTCTGCTAGATCATATGGTAGCTCAATGGTTACCTTTTAAAGGCACCTCTATTCTGTTCTCCTTAGTGGCTCTTTCCAGGTTACGTCCCACTTAAAGTGGAGGGTATGTATTTCTTCCCAGCACCTTCAGCATTTATTCTTTGTAGTTTTTGCTGATGGTTATTCTGAGTGGTGTGAGCTGATACCTCTTTGTGGTTGAATTTGCATGTGTCTCATAATGCGTTGAAATTGAGCTTTAAGACATGTCCTTTTAATTTTTCCAGCTGTGATTAGAGCTTATTTCTTCAAAGTGTTTTCTTAAAGTATGTGTCACCATTTGAAATAGTTTGGCCATTATCTCCCTCAAGACATTTTGAGGGCAGGTTTCATTTACAGCCCTGAAGTACTTGTTCATATGAAGTGACCATTAGCTCAGGCTTTAAACCTGCTTTTGCAGGTAATGGCCAGAGAGCGGCAGCCTTTCTACGTTCCCCATGCTGGTACTAGGGAAACAGACCTACCGGCCAGTGGTGTTCTTCGGTTATAAATTAGAGTGCAATGTGCCCGGATAAACCCACAAATGTTGATGGCTCCTTGCTTTTGTTTGTTTTTAATTTAATTTATATTTATTATTAGAGTAATATTCCATTGTGTACGTGGACCACTTCTTCTTGGTGCATTCCTCGGTTGATGGACATTTTCATTGCTTCCAAGTGCTGGCTATGGTAAATATTGCTGGCGTACAGGTTTGCCAGCCTGTGATTTTTGATTCTCATTTTCTCAGGTGATAGGCCAAGCAGTGGTTGTGATTGATTGACTGGTAGCTCAATGTTTCCCTTTTCAAAGCACCTACGTTGTGTTTTCATTAGTGGCTCTTTACATGCCCCCCCTTACAACCGAGGGTACGCATTTCTCCACACTCCCTTCACCGTTTATTTTTGGCAGCATTTTTCCTAATGGCCATTCTGATTGCTGTGAGCTGATAGGTTTTTGTAATATGGGTATGCATGACATTAAAATTATTAAAATTCATCATATTCCTACGCCTTTTTCTTTTCTCTTAATAGAAAAAACCGTAAGTACAATAGAGCTCTTGAAATTGACTTCTTCGAAGGTTGCCCTCTTTTGAATTTTTTGGTCGATTTTTGACCCCAGAAATTTTTTGGAGGGCAGGTGTCATTTACAGAACTGCAAGTTGGTGAAAATTTAGTGACCTTTTGCAGTGGGTTCAAAGCTGCTGTTGTGGGAAACGTCCACAAGGAGGTAGCTTTTCTCCATTCCCCAATCTGGGTACTAGGGCAGCAGAGCCTTTCTGGAAGTCATTGTCCTAGGTTATAAATTAGAATGGAATTTGCCAGGAGAAACCCCCATAAGTTTATGTCTCATTACTTCTTCTTGGTTTTTAAAATTTTTTTAATCTGGGTAAAGTTTAGAATATTGTTTGTCCTAGGTGTACACCATCTGGTCCATTTGTACATTATGTATGTCTATTAATGTACAGATCCTCTTCCCATGTAAAATATTACAGTGTTCCATCGACCTCCCTTGCTATATGTTCGGTCTTTTTGATACATGTATATAATATGTATTTGTATATATATAGTAACACTAATCCTCATTTCTCAATTTCCCCCCTCCTTTCCTTTTAGATGAGCATAGTTTGTTTTGTTTTCTAAGCCTGTGAGTGTCTTTCTCTTTGGAAATATATTCATCTGTGTCAGTTATTAGATAAGGACATAAGTGATTATATAGGCTATAGGTCTTTTGCTTTCCGACCTACTTCATGTTTTGTGATTATCTCCAGGCTCATCTGTGGTGCCTCAAAGAGCAGTGCTTCAGTGTTTTCCATGGCTAATATTCCATTGTGTACATGGACCACGTCTTCTTGGTGCATTCCTCTGTTGATGGACATTTTCCTTGCTTCCAAGTGTTGCCTATGGTAAATATTGCTGGAGGGCAGGATTGCCAGCCTGTGATTTGTGATTTTCATTTTCTCAGGTGATAGACCCAGCAGTGGTTATGATTGATTGACTGGTATGGTAGCTCAACGTTTACCTTTTCAAGGCACCTCAATTGTGCTTTCATTAGTGGCTCTTACCACGTCCCCCTTAGAATCGAGGGTACGCACTTCTCCACAATCACGTCAGCATTTCTTGTTTGCAGCATTTTTGTTGATGGCCATTCTGACTGGTGTGAGCTGATAGGTGTTTGTAATTTGGGTTTACATGTCTGTAAAAATTCCTACAATTCATCATTTTTCCACGCCTTTTTCTTTTCTGTTAAAAGAAAAAAGAACAAAAGTGTGAGTATAATATACCTCTTCAAATTTTCTTTTTGGAAGGTTGCACTCTAGAATTTTTTGGTCGATTTTCGACCTCAGTATTTTTTGGAGGGCGGGTGTCATTTACAGACCTGCAATTGGTGAATATTTAGGGACCTTTTGCAGTGGGTTTAAAGCTGCTGTGGTGGGAAACGGCCACAAGGATGCAGCATTTCTCCATTCCCAAATCTGGGTACTAGGGCAGCAGAGCCGTTCTGGAAGTCGTTTGCCTAGGTTGTAAATTTGAATGGAATGTGCCAGGAAAACCCCCCATAAGTTTATGTCTCATTACTCCTAGTTCGTTGTTTTAATTTTTTCAATTGGGGTAATGGTTAGAATGTTGCTTGTCCAAGGTGTACACACTCTGGTTCATCTACATATTCTATATACCTATTTATGTAGAGATCCTCTTCCCCTGTAAATTATTACAGAGTGTTCCGTAAACCTTCCTTGCTATATGGTCGGTCTTTTTGATATATGTATATAATATGTATTTGTATACATATGGTAACGCTAATCTTCATTTATCCATTCCCCCCACCTTTCCTTTTAGATAAGCGTAGTTTTTTTTTAATAAGTCTGTGATTGACTTTCTCTGTGGAAATATGTTCATTTGTGTCAGTTATTAGATAACGCCTATAAGTGATATCATAGGATATAGGACTTTTGCTTTCCGACTTACCTCATGTTCTGTGATTATCTCCAAGATCATCTATGGTGCCTCAAAGAGCAGTGTTTCATTGTTTTCCATGGCTAGTATTCATTGTGTACATGGACCACTTCTTCTTTATCCTTTCATCTGTTGATGGACATTTTGGTTGCTTCACTGTCTTGGCTATGGTGAATAAGGCTGCAGTGCAGCTTTTGCAGCCCGGGTCTTCTTCATTCTGGTCTTCTCAGGTGAGAGGCCCATTGGTGCGTCTGCTGGATTGAATGGTACCTCAAATTTTCCTTTTCAACGCAGCTCCTTTCTGTTCTCATTATTAGCGTTTAACCCTTTTGCATCTCACCAGCAGCTAGAGGGTACACAGTTCTCTAAAACCTCTTCAGCATTTATTGTTTGTAGACTTTTTGCCAATGGTCAGTCGACTGGTGTGAGTTGAAAACTTTTTGTAGATTAGATTGCATGAGTCTCATACTTCCTGAGGTGGAGCTTTTATCCATTTTCCTTTCTTTAAAAAGAGAGTGAGTAAAACTTACCTCTTCATACTATCTTCTTGAGAATTTGGCCTGTTTTGAATTTTTTGTATCCATTCCCTACCTCAGCACAATTTTGAGGGCAGGTGTCCTTTACAGCCCTGAGTCCTTGTGAATGGTAAGTGACCATTAGCTGTGGGTTAAAAGCTGCTCTTGCGGGAATCGGCCACAAGGCGGCAGCATTTCTCCTTTACCAAATCTGGTTTCTAGGGCAACAGAGCCTTACTGGAAGTGGTGTTCTACGTTGTAAATTAGAATGGAATGTGCGAGGAAAAAGCCCTTTAAGTTTATGTCTCATTACTTCTTGTTGGTATTTTGAACTTAATTTTTATTTCTTATCACAGCAAACTTGATTACAATGTTTTGTTTGTTCTAGGTGTGCAAGATGTGGTTCTTTCACACATATGCATATATCTATTCTTCGGATCCTTTTCCCATGTAGGTTATGACACAATGTTGAGTAGTCTTCTCTTGGTATTGCGTAGGTCTTTGGTGATTATATATTTCACATGTGTTTGTATCTCTCTGTTAACCTCAATATGGTAATGTATCCAATCCTCACACCTTTCCATTTGGTGAACCATAAGTTTTTTTAATGAATCTATGATAGTGTTTCTCTGTGGAAGTATCTTTGTTTGTATCATTTTTTAGGTAACACCTATATGTGATATGATAGGATATGTGTCTTTCGCTTTCTCACTTACTCCAAGTTGCGTGATTACTTCTAGACTCATCTATGGTGCTGCAAATGGCATTGTTTCATTTTTTCACTAGCTCCTATTCCATCTGTACAGGTAGCAGTTCTTCTTTGTCCACCCATCTGTCGGTGGACTTTTTGGTTACTTCCATATCTTGGCTATTGTAATACTATGCAATGTAGATTTGCGTGCCTGTGTCCTTCCAATTCTCTCTTCTTCGTTTATAGGTCTAGGCATAGGTCTGCTAGATCATATGGTAGCTCAATGGTTACCTTTTAAAGGCACCTCTATTCTGTTCTCCTTAGTGGCTCTTTCCAGGTTACGTCCCACTTAAAGTGGAGGGTATGTATTTCTTCCCAGCACCTTCAGCATTTATTCTTTGTAGTTTTTGCTGATGGTTATTCTGAGTGGTGTGAGCTGATACCTCTTTGTGGTTGAATTTGCATGTGTCTCATAATGCGTTGAAATTGAGCTTTAAGACATGTCCTTTTAATTTTTCCAGCTGTGATTAGAGCTTATTTCTTCAAAGTGTTTTCTTAAAGTATGTGTCACCATTTGAAATAGTTTGGCCATTATCTCCCTCAAGACATTTTGAGGGCAGGTTTCATTTACAGCCCTGAAGTACTTGTTCATATGAAGTGACCATTAGCTCAGGCTTTAAACCTGCTTTTGCAGGTAATGGCCAGAGAGCGGCAGCCTTTCTACGTTCCCCATGCTGGTACTAGGGAAACAGACCTACCGGCCAGTGGTGTTCTTCGGTTATAAATTAGAGTGCAATGTGCCCGGATAAACCCACAAATGTTGATGGCTCCTTGCTTTTGTTTGTTTTTAATTTAATTTATATTTATTATTAGAGTAATATTCCATTGTGTACGTGGACCACTTCTTCTTGGTGCATTCCTCGGTTGATGGACATTTTCATTGCTTCCAAGTGCTGGCTATGGTAAATATTGCTGGCGTACAGGTTTGCCAGCCTGTGATTTTTGATTCTCATTTTCTCAGGTGATAGGCCAAGCAGTGGTTGTGATTGATTGACTGGTAGCTCAATGTTTCCCTTTTCAAAGCACCTACGTTGTGTTTTCATTAGTGGCTCTTTACATGCCCCCCCTTACAACCGAGGGTACGCATTTCTCCACACTCCCTTCACCGTTTATTTTTGGCAGCATTTTTCCTAATGGCCATTCTGATTGCTGTGAGCTGATAGGTTTTTGTAATATGGGTATGCATGACATTAAAATTATTAAAATTCATCATATTCCTACGCCTTTTTCTTTTCTCTTAATAGAAAAAACCGTAAGTACAATAGAGCTCTTGAAATTGACTTCTTCGAAGGTTGCCCTCTTTTGAATTTTTTGGTCGATTTTTGACCCCAGAAATTTTTTGGAGGGCAGGTGTCATTTACAGAACTGCAAGTTGGTGAAAATTTAGTGACCTTTTGCAGTGGGTTCAAAGCTGCTGTTGTGGGAAACGTCCACAAGGAGGTAGCTTTTCTCCATTCCCCAATCTGGGTACTAGGGCAGCAGAGCCTTTCTGGAAGTCATTGTCCTAGGTTATAAATTAGAATGGAATTTGCCAGGAGAAATCCCCATAAGTTTATGTCTCATTACTTCTTCTTGGTTTTTAAAATTTTTTTAATCTGGGTAAAGTTTAGAATATTGTTTGTCCTAGGTGTACACCATCTGGTCCATTTGTACATTATGTATGTCTATTAATGTACAGATCCTCTTCCCATGTAAAATATTACAGTGTTCCATCGACCTCCCTTGCTATATGTTCGGTCTTTTTGATACATGTATATAATATGTATTTGTATATATATAGTAACACTAATCCTCATTTCTCAATTTCCCCCCTCCTTTCCTTTTAGATGAGCATAGTTTGTTTTGTTTTCTAAGCCTGTGAGTGTCTTTCTCTTTGGAAATATATTCATCTGTGTCAGTTATTAGATAAGGACATAAGTGATTATATAGGCTATAGGTCTTTTGCTTTCCGACCTACTTCATGTTTTGTGATTATCTCCAGGCTCATCTGTGGTGCCTCAAAGAGCAGTGCTTCAGTGTTTTCCATGGCTAATATTCCATTGTGTACATGGACCACGTCTTCTTGGTGCATTCCTCTGTTGATGGACATTTTCCTTGCTTCCAAGTGTTGCCTATGGTAAATATTGCTGGAGGGCAGGATTGCCAGCCTGTGATTTGTGATTTTCATTTTCTCAGGTGATAGACCCAGCAGTGGTTATGATTGATTGACTGGTATGGTAGCTCAACGTTTACCTTTTCAAGGCACCTCAATTGTGCTTTCATTAGTGGCTCTTACCACGTCCCCCTTAGAATCGAGGGTACGCACTTCTCCACAATCACGTCAGCATTTCTTGTTTGCAGCATTTTTGTTGATGGCCATTCTGACTGGTGTGAGCTGATAGGTGTTTGTAATTTGGGTTTACATGTCTGTAAAAATTCCTACAATTCATCATTTTTCCACGCCTTTTTCTTTTCTGTTAAAAGAAAAAAGAACAAAAGTGTGAGTATAATATACCTCTTCAAATTTTCTTTTTGGAAGGTTGCACTCTAGAATTTTTTGGTCGATTTTCGACCTCAGTATTTTTTGGAGGGCGGGTGTCATTTACAGACCTGCAATTGGTGAATATTTAGGGACCTTTTGCAGTGGGTTTAAAGCTGCTGTGGTGGGAAACGGCCACAAGGATGCAGCATTTCTCCATTCCCAAATCTGGGTACTAGGGCAGCAGAGCCGTTCTGGAAGTCGTTTGCCTAGGTTGTAAATTTGAATGGAATGTGCCAGGAAAACCCCCCATAAGTTTATGTCTCATTACTCCTAGTTCGTTGTTTTAATTTTTTCAATTGGGGTAATGGTTAGAATGTTGCTTGTCCAAGGTGTACACACTCTGGTTCATCTACATATTCTATATACCTATTTATGTAGAGATCCTCTTCCCCTGTAAATTATTACAGAGTGTTCCGTAAACCTTCCTTGCTATATGGTCGGTCTTTTTGATATATGTATATAATATGTATTTGTATACATATGGTAACGCTAATCTTCATTTATCCATTCCCCCCACCTTTCCTTTTAGATAAGCGTAGTTTTTTTTTAATAAGTCTGTGATTGACTTTCTCTGTGGAAATATGTTCATTTGTGTCAGTTATTAGATAACGCCTATAAGTGATATCATAGGATATAGGACTTTTGCTTTCCGACTTACCTCATGTTCTGTGATTATCTCCAAGATCATCTATGGTGCCTCAAAGAGCAGTGTTTCATTGTTTTCCATGGCTAGTATTCATTGTGTACATGGACCACTTCTTCTTTATCCTTTCATCTGTTGATGGACATTTTGGTTGCTTCACTGTCTTGGCTATGGTGAATAAGGCTGCAGTGCAGCTTTTGCAGCCCGGGTCTTCTTCATTCTGGTCTTCTCAGGTGAGAGGCCCATTGGTGCGTCTGCTGGATTGAATGGTACCTCAAATTTTCCTTTTCAACGCAGCTCCTTTCTGTTCTCATTATTAGCGTTTAACCCTTTTGCATCTCACCAGCAGCTAGAGGGTACACAGTTCTCTAAAACCTCTTCAGCATTTATTGTTTGTAGACTTTTTGCCAATGGTCAGTCGACTGGTGTGAGTTGAAAACTTTTTGTAGATTAGATTGCATGAGTCTCATACTTCCTGAGGTGGAGCTTTTATCCATTTTCCTTTCTTTAAAAAGAGAGTGAGTAAAACTTACCTCTTCATACTATCTTCTTGAAAATTTGGCCTGTTTTGAATTTTTTGTATCCATTCCCTACCTCAGCACAATTTTGAGGGCAGGTGTCCTTTACAGCCCTGAGTCCTTGTGAATGGTAAGTGACCATTAGCTGTGGGTTAAAAGCTGCTCTTGCGGGAATCGGCCACAAGGCGGCAGCATTTCTCCTTTACCAAATCTGGTTTCTAGGGCAACAGAGCCTTACTGGAAGTGGTGTTCTACGTTGTAAATTAGAATGGAATGTGCGAGGAAAAAGCCCTTTAAGTTTATGTCTCATTACTTCTTGTTGGTATTTTGAACTTAATTTTTATTTCTTATCACAGCAAACTTGATTACAATGTTTTGTTTGTTCTAGGTGTGCAAGATGTGGTTCTTTCACACATATGCATATATCTATTCTTCGGATCCTTTTCCCATGTAGGTTATGACACAATGTTGAGTAGTCTTCTCTTGGTATTGCGTAGGTCTTTGGTGATTATATATTTCACATGTGTTTGTATCTCTCTGTTAACCTCAATATGGTAATGTATCCAATCCTCACACCTTTCCATTTGGTGAACCATAAGTTTTTTTAATGAATCTATGATAGTGTTTCTCTGTGGAAATATCTTTGTTTGTATCATTTTTTAGGTAACACCTATATGTGATATGATAGGATATGTGTCTTTCGCTTTCTCACTTACTCCAAGTTGCGTGATTACTTCTAGACTCATCTATGGTGCTGCAAATGGCATTGTTTCATTTTTTCACTAGCTCCTATTCCATCTGTACAGGTAGCAGTTCTTCTTTGTCCACCCATCTGTCGGTGGACTTTTTGGTTACTTCCATATCTTGGCTATTGTAATACTATGCAATGTAGATTTGCGTGCCTGTGTCCTTCCAATTCTCTCTTCTTTGTTTATAGGTCTAGGCATAGGTCTGCTAGATCATATGGTAGCTCAATGGTTACCTTTTAAAGGCACCTCTATTCTGTTCTCCTTAGTGGCTCTTTCCAGGTTACGTCCCACTTAAAGTGGAGGGTATGTATTTCTTCCCAGCACCTTCAGCATTTATTCTTTGTAGTTTTTGCTGATGGTTATTCTGAGTGGTGTGAGCTGATACCTCTTTGTGGTTGAATTTGCATGTGTCTCATAATGCGTTGAAATTGAGCTTTAAGACATGTCCTTTTAATTTTTCCAGCTGTGATTAGAGCTTATTTCTTCAAAGTGTTTTCTTAAAGTATGTGTCACCATTTGAAATAGTTTGGCCATTATCTCCCTCAAGACATTTTGAGGGCAGGTTTCATTTACAGCCCTGAAGTACTTGTTCATATGAAGTGACCATTAGCTCAGGCTTTAAACCTGCTTTTGCAGGTAATGGCCAGAGAGCGGCAGCCTTTCTACGTTCCCCATGCTGGTACTAGGGAAACAGACCTACCGGCCAGTGGTGTTCTTCGGTTATAAATTAGAGTGCAATGTGCCCGGATAAACCCACAAATGTTGATGGCTCCTTGCTTTTGTTTGTTTTTAATTTAATTTATATTTATTATTAGAGTAATATTCCATTGTGTACGTGGACCACTTCTTCTTGGTGCATTCCTCGGTTGATGGACATTTTCATTGCTTCCAAGTGCTGGCTATGGTAAATATTGCTGGCGTACAGGTTTGCCAGCCTGTGATTTTTGATTCTCATTTTCTCAGGTGATAGGCCAAGCAGTGGTTGTGATTGATTGACTGGTAGCTCAATGTTTCCCTTTTCAAAGCACCTACGTTGTGTTTTCATTAGTGGCTCTTTACATGCCCCCCCTTACAACCGAGGGTACGCATTTCTCCACACTCCCTTCACCGTTTATTTTTGGCAGCATTTTTCCTAATGGCCATTCTGATTGCTGTGAGTTGATAGGTTTTTGTAATATGGGTATGCATGACATTAAAATTATTAAAATTCATCATATTCCTACGCCTTTTTCTTTTCTCTTAATAGAAAAAACCGTAAGTACAATAGAGCTCTTGAAATTGACTTCTTCGAAGGTTGCCCTCTTTTGAATTTTTTGGTCGATTTTTGACCCCAGAAATTTTTTGGAGGGCAGGTGTCATTTACAGAACTGCAAGTTGGTGAAAATTTAGTGACCTTTTGCAGTGGGTTCAAAGCTGCTGTTGTGGGAAACGTCCACAAGGAGGTAGCTTTTCTCCATTCCCCAATCTGGGTACTAGGGCAGCAGAGCCTTTCTGGAAGTCATTGTCCTAGGTTATAAATTAGAATGGAATTTGCCAGGAGAAATCCCCATAAGTTTATGTCTCATTACTTCTTCTTGGTTTTTAAAATTTTTTTAATCTGGGTAAAGTTTAGAATATTGTTTGTCCTAGGTGTACACCATCTGGTCCATTTGTACATTATGTATGTCTATTAATGTACAGATCCTCTTCCCATGTAAAATATTACAGTGTTCCATCGACCTCCCTTGCTATATGTTCGGTCTTTTTGATACATGTATATAATATGTATTTGTATATATATAGTAACACTAATCCTCATTTCTCAATTTCCCCCCTCCTTTCCTTTTAGATGAGCATAGTTTGTTTTGTTTTCTAAGCCTGTGAGTGTCTTTCTCTTTGGAAATATATTCATCTGTGTCAGTTATTAGATAAGGACATAAGTGATTATATAGGCTATAGGTCTTTTGCTTTCCGACCTACTTCATGTTTTGTGATTATCTCCAGGCTCATCTGTGGTGCCTCAAAGAGCAGTGCTTCAGTGTTTTCCATGGCTAATATTCCATTGTGTACATGGACCACGTCTTCTTGGTGCATTCCTCTGTTGATGGACATTTTCCTTGCTTCCAAGTGTTGCCTATGGTAAATATTGCTGGAGGGCAGGATTGCCAGCCTGTGATTTGTGATTTTCATTTTCTCAGGTGATAGACCCAGCAGTGGTTATGATTGATTGACTGGTATGGTAGCTCAACGTTTACCTTTTCAAGGCACCTCAATTGTGCTTTCATTAGTGGCTCTTACCACGTCCCCCTTAGAATCGAGGGTACGCACTTCTCCACAATCACGTCAGCATTTCTTGTTTGCAGCATTTTTGTTGATGGCCATTCTGACTGGTGTGAGCTGATAGGTGTTTGTAATTTGGGTTTACATGTCTGTAAAAATTCCTACAATTCATCATTTTTCCACGCCTTTTTCTTTTCTGTTAAAAGAAAAAAGAACAAAAGTGTGAGTATAATATACCTCTTCAAATTTTCTTTTTGGAAGGTTGCACTCTAGAATTTTTTGGTCGATTTTCGACCTCAGTATTTTTTGGAGGGCGGGTGTCATTTACAGACCTGCAATTGGTGAATATTTAGGGACCTTTTGCAGTGGGTTTAAAGCTGCTGTGGTGGGAAACGGCCACAAGGATGCAGCATTTCTCCATTCCCAAATCTGGGTACTAGGGCAGCAGAGCCGTTCTGGAAGTCGTTTGCCTAGGTTGTAAATTTGAATGGAATGTGCCAGGAAAACCCCCCATAAGTTTATGTCTCATTACTCCTAGTTCGTTGTTTTAATTTTTTCAATTGGGGTAATGGTTAGAATGTTGCTTGTCCAAGGTGTACACACTCTGGTTCATCTACATATTCTATATACCTATTTATGTAGAGATCCTCTTCCCCTGTAAATTATTACAGAGTGTTCCGTAAACCTTCCTTGCTATATGGTCGGTCTTTTTGATATATGTATATAATATGTATTTGTATACATATGGTAACGCTAATCTTCATTTATCCATTCCCCCCACCTTTCCTTTTAGATAAGCGTAGTTTTTTTTTAATAAGTCTGTGATTGACTTTCTCTGTGGAAATATGTTCATTTGTGTCAGTTATTAGATAACGCCTATAAGTGATATCATAGGATATAGGACTTTTGCTTTCCGACTTACCTCATGTTCTGTGATTATCTCCAAGATCATCTATGGTGCCTCAAAGAGCAGTGTTTCATTGTTTTCCATGGCTAGTATTCATTGTGTACATGGACCACTTCTTCTTTATCCTTTCATCTGTTGATGGACATTTTGGTTGCTTCACTGTCTTGGCTATGGTGAATAAGGCTGCAGTGCAGCTTTTGCAGCCCGGGTCTTCTTCATTCTGGTCTTCTCAGGTGAGAGGCCCATTGGTGCGTCTGCTGGATTGAATGGTACCTCAAATTTTCCTTTTCAACGCAGCTCCTTTCTGTTCTCATTATTAGCGTTTAACCCTTTTGCATCTCACCAGCAGCTAGAGGGTACACAGTTCTCTAAAACCTCTTCAGCATTTATTGTTTGTAGACTTTTTGCCAATGGTCAGTCGACTGGTGTGAGTTGAAAACTTTTTGTAGATTAGATTGCATGAGTCTCATACTTCCTGAGGTGGAGCTTTTATCCATTTTCCTTTCTTTAAAAAGAGAGTGAGTAAAACTTACCTCTTCATACTATCTTCTTGAAAATTTGGCCTGTTTTGAATTTTTTGTATCCATTCCCTACCTCAGCACAATTTTGAGGGCAGGTGTCCTTTACAGCCCTGAGTCCTTGTGAATGGTAAGTGACCATTAGCTGTGGGTTAAAAGCTGCTCTTGCGGGAATCGGCCACAAGGCGGCAGCATTTCTCCTTTACCAAATCTGGTTTCTAGGGCAACAGAGCCTTACTGGAAGTGGTGTTCTACGTTGTAAATTAGAATGGAATGTGCGAGGAAAAAGCCCTTTAAGTTTATGTCTCATTACTTCTTGTTGGTATTTTGAACTTAATTTTTATTTCTTATCACAGCAAACTTGATTACAATGTTTTGTTTGTTCTAGGTGTGCAAGATGTGGTTCTTTCACACATATGCATATATCTATTCTTCGGATCCTTTTCCCATGTAGGTTATGACACAATGTTGAGTAGTCTTCTCTTGGTATTGCGTAGGTCTTTGGTGATTATATATTTCACATGTGTTTGTATCTCTCTGTTAACCTCAATATGGTAATGTATCCAATCCTCACACCTTTCCATTTGGTGAACCATAAGTTTTTTTAATGAATCTATGATAGTGTTTCTCTGTGGAAATATCTTTGTTTGTATCATTTTTTAGGTAACACCTATATGTGATATGATAGGATATGTGTCTTTCGCTTTCTCACTTACTCCAAGTTGCGTGATTACTTCTAGACTCATCTATGGTGCTGCAAATGGCATTGTTTCATTTTTTCACTAGCTCCTATTCCATCTGTACAGGTAGCAGTTCTTCTTTGTCCACCCATCTGTCGGTGGACTTTTTGGTTACTTCCATATCTTGGCTATTGTAATACTATGCAATGTAGATTTGCGTGCCTGTGTCCTTCCAATTCTCTCTTCTTCGTTTATAGGTCTAGGCATAGGTCTGCTAGATCATATGGTAGCTCAATGGTTACCTTTTAAAGGCACCTCTATTCTGTTCTCCTTAGTGGCTCTTTCCAGGTTACGTCCCACTTAAAGTGGAGGGTATGTATTTCTTCCCAGCACCTTCAGCATTTATTCTTTGTAGTTTTTGCTGATGGTTATTCTGAGTGGTGTGAGCTGATACCTCTTTGTGGTTGAATTTGCATGTGTCTCATAATGCGTTGAAATTGAGCTTTAAGACATGTCCTTTTAATTTTTCCAGCTGTGATTAGAGCTTATTTCTTCAAAGTGTTTTCTTAAAGTATGTGTCACCATTTGAAATAGTTTGGCCATTATCTCCCTCAAGACATTTTGAGGGCAGGTTTCATTTACAGCCCTGAAGTACTTGTTCATATGAAGTGACCATTAGCTCAGGCTTTAAACCTGCTTTTGCAGGTAATGGCCAGAGAGCGGCAGCCTTTCTACGTTCCCCATGCTGGTACTAGGGAAACAGACCTACCGGCCAGTGGTGTTCTTCGGTTATAAATTAGAGTGCAATGTGCCCGGATAAACCCACAAATGTTGATGGCTCCTTGCTTTTGTTTGTTTTTAATTTAATTTATATTTATTATTAGAGTAATATTCCATTGTGTACGTGGACCACTTCTTCTTGGTGCATTCCTCGGTTGATGGACATTTTCATTGCTTCCAAGTGCTGGCTATGGTAAATATTGCTGGCGTACAGGTTTGCCAGCCTGTGATTTTTGATTCTCATTTTCTCAGGTGATAGGCCAAGCAGTGGTTGTGATTGATTGACTGGTAGCTCAATGTTTCCCTTTTCAAAGCACCTACGTTGTGTTTTCATTAGTGGCTCTTTACATGCCCCCCCTTACAACCGAGGGTACGCATTTCTCCACACTCCCTTCACCGTTTAGTTTTGGCAGCATTTTTCCTAATGGCCATTCTGATTGCTGTGAGCTGATAGGTTTTTGTAATATGGGTATGCATGACATTAAAATTATTAAAATTCATCATATTCCTACGCCTTTTTCTTTTCTCTTAATAGAAAAAACCGTAAGTACAATAGAGCTCTTGAAATTGACTTCTTCGAAGGTTGCCCTCTTTTGAATTTTTTGGTCGATTTTTGACCCCAGAAATTTTTTGGAGGGCAGGTGTCATTTACAGAACTGCAAGTTGGTGAAAATTTAGTGACCTTTTGCAGTGGGTTCAAAGCTGCTGTTGTGGGAAACGTCCACAAGGAGGTAGCTTTTCTCCATTCCCCAATCTGGGTACTAGGGCAGCAGAGCCTTTCTGGAAGTCATTGTCCTAGGTTATAAATTAGAATGGAATTTGCCAGGAGAAATCCCCATAAGTTTATGTCTCATTACTTCTTCTTGGTTTTTAAAATTTTTTTAATCTGGGTAAAGTTTAGAATATTGTTTGTCCTAGGTGTACACCATCTGGTCCATTTGTACATTATGTATGTCTATTAATGTACAGATCCTCTTCCCATGTAAAATATTACAGTGTTCCATCGACCTCCCTTGCTATATGTTCGGTCTTTTTGATACATGTATATAATATGTATTTGTATATATATAGTAACACTAATCCTCATTTCTCAATTTCCCCCCTCCTTTCCTTTTAGATGAGCATAGTTTGTTTTGTTTTCTAAGCCTGTGAGTGTCTTTCTCTTTGGAAATATATTCATCTGTGTCAGTTATTAGATAAGGACATAAGTGATTATATAGGCTATAGGTCTTTTGCTTTCCGACCTACTTCATGTTTTGTGATTATCTCCAGGCTCATCTGTGGTGCCTCAAAGAGCAGTGCTTCAGTGTTTTCCATGGCTAATATTCCATTGTGTACATGGACCACGTCTTCTTGGTGCATTCCTCTGTTGATGGACATTTTCCTTGCTTCCAAGTGTTGCCTATGGTAAATATTGCTGGAGGGCAGGATTGCCAGCCTGTGATTTGTGATTTTCATTTTCTCAGGTGATAGACCCAGCAGTGGTTATGATTGATTGACTGGTATGGTAGCTCAACGTTTACCTTTTCAAGGCACCTCAATTGTGCTTTCATTAGTGGCTCTTACCACGTCCCCCTTAGAATCGAGGGTACGCACTTCTCCACAATCACGTCAGCATTTCTTGTTTGCAGCATTTTTGTTGATGGCCATTCTGACTGGTGTGAGCTGATAGGTGTTTGTAATTTGGGTTTACATGTCTGTAAAAATTCCTACAATTCATCATTTTTCCACGCCTTTTTCTTTTCTGTTAAAAGAAAAAAGAACAAAAGTGTGAGTATAATATACCTCTTCAAATTTTCTTTTTGGAAGGTTGCACTCTAGAATTTTTTGGTCGATTTTCGACCTCAGTATTTTTTGGAGGGCGGGTGTCATTTACAGACCTGCAATTGGTGAATATTTAGGGACCTTTTGCAGTGGGTTTAAAGCTGCTGTGGTGGGAAACGGCCACAAGGATGCAGCATTTCTCCATTCCCAAATCTGGGTACTAGGGCAGCAGAGCCGTTCTGGAAGTCGTTTGCCTAGGTTGTAAATTTGAATGGAATGTGCCAGGAAAACCCCCCATAAGTTTATGTCTCATTACTCCTAGTTCGTTGTTTTAATTTTTTCAATTGGGGTAATGGTTAGAATGTTGCTTGTCCAAGGTGTACACACTCTGGTTCATCTACATATTCTATATACCTATTTATGTAGAGATCCTCTTCCCCTGTAAATTATTACAGAGTGTTCCGTAAACCTTCCTTGCTATATGGTCGGTCTTTTTGATATATGTATATAATATGTATTTGTATACATATGGTAACGCTAATCTTCATTTATCCATTCCCCCCACCTTTCCTTTTAGATAAGCGTAGTTTTTTTTTAATAAGTCTGTGATTGACTTTCTCTGTGGAAATATGTTCATTTGTGTCAGTTATTAGATAACGCCTATAAGTGATATCATAGGATATAGGACTTTTGCTTTCCGACTTACCTCATGTTCTGTGATTATCTCCAAGATCATCTATGGTGCCTCAAAGAGCAGTGTTTCATTGTTTTCCATGGCTAGTATTCATTGTGTACATGGACCACTTCTTCTTTATCCTTTCATCTGTTGATGGACATTTTGGTTGCTTCACTGTCTTGGCTATGGTGAATAAGGCTGCAGTGCAGCTTTTGCAGCCCGGGTCTTCTTCATTCTGGTCTTCTCAGGTGAGAGGCCCATTGGTGCGTCTGCTGGATTGAATGGTACCTCAAATTTTCCTTTTCAACGCAGCTCCTTTCTGTTCTCATTATTAGCGTTTAACCCTTTTGCATCTCACCAGCAGCTAGAGGGTACACAGTTCTCTAAAACCTCTTCAGCATTTATTGTTTGTAGACTTTTTGCCAATGGTCAGTCGACTGGTGTGAGTTGAAAACTTTTTGTAGATTAGATTGCATGAGTCTCATACTTCCTGAGGTGGAGCTTTTATCCATTTTCCTTTCTTTAAAAAGAGAGTGAGTAAAACTTACCTCTTCATACTATCTTCTTGAAAATTTGGCCTGTTTTGAATTTTTTGTATCCATTCCCTACCTCAGCACAATTTTGAGGGCAGGTGTCCTTTACAGCCCTGAGTCCTTGTGAATGGTAAGTGACCATTAGCTGTGGGTTAAAAGCTGCTCTTGCGGGAATCGGCCACAAGGCGGCAGCATTTCTCCTTTACCAAATCTGGTTTCTAGGGCAACAGAGCCTTACTGGAAGTGGTGTTCTACGTTGTAAATTAGAATGGAATGTGCGAGGAAAAAGCCCTTTAAGTTTATGTCTCATTACTTCTTGTTGGTATTTTGAACTTAATTTTTATTTCTTATCACAGCAAACTTGATTACAATGTTTTGTTTGTTCTAGGTGTGCAAGATGTGGTTCTTTCACACATATGCATATATCTATTCTTCGGATCCTTTTCCCATGTAGGTTATGACACAATGTTGAGTAGTCTTCTCTTGGTATTGCGTAGGTCTTTGGTGATTATATATTTCACATGTGTTTGTATCTCTCTGTTAACCTCAATATGGTAATGTATCCAATCCTCACACCTTTCCATTTGGTGAACCATAAGTTTTTTTAATGAATCTATGATAGTGTTTCTCTGTGGAAATATCTTTGTTTGTATCATTTTTTAGGTAACACCTATATGTGATATGATAGGATATGTGTCTTTCGCTTTCTCACTTACTCCAAGTTGCGTGATTACTTCTAGACTCATCTATGGTGCTGCAAATGGCATTGTTTCATTTTTTCACTAGCTCCTATTCCATCTGTACAGGTAGCAGTTCTTCTTTGTCCACCCATCTGTCGGTGGACTTTTTGGTTACTTCCATATCTTGGCTATTGTAATACTATGCAATGTAGATTTGCGTGCCTGTGTCCTTCCAATTCTCTCTTCTTCGTTTATAGGTCTAGGCATAGGTCTGCTAGATCATATGGTAGCTCAATGGTTACCTTTTAAAGGCACCTCTATTCTGTTCTCCTTAGTGGCTCTTTCCAGGTTACGTCCCACTTAAAGTGGAGGGTATGTATTTCTTCCCAGCACCTTCAGCATTTATTCTTTGTAGTTTTTGCTGATGGTTATTCTGAGTGGTGTGAGCTGATACCTCTTTGTGGTTGAATTTGCATGTGTCTCATAATGCGTTGAAATTGAGCTTTAAGACATGTCCTTTTAATTTTTCCAGCTGTGATTAGAGCTTATTTCTTCAAAGTGTTTTCTTAAAGTATGTGTCACCATTTGAAATAGTTTGGCCATTATCTCCCTCAAGACATTTTGAGGGCAGGTTTCATTTACAGCCCTGAAGTACTTGTTCATATGAAGTGACCATTAGCTCAGGCTTTAAACCTGCTTTTGCAGGTAATGGCCAGAGAGCGGCAGCCTTTCTACGTTCCCCATGCTGGTACTAGGGAAACAGACCTACCGGCCAGTGGTGTTCTTCGGTTATAAATTAGAGTGCAATGTGCCCGGATAAACCCACAAATGTTGATGGCTCCTTGCTTTTGTTTGTTTTTAATTTAATTTATATTTATTATTAGAGTAATATTCCATTGTGTACGTGGACCACTTCTTCTTGGTGCATTCCTCGGTTGATGGACATTTTCATTGCTTCCAAGTGCTGGCTATGGTAAATATTGCTGGCGTACAGGTTTGCCAGCCTGTGATTTTTGATTCTCATTTTCTCAGGTGATAGGCCAAGCAGTGGTTGTGATTGATTGACTGGTAGCTCAATGTTTCCCTTTTCAAAGCACCTACGTTGTGTTTTCATTAGTGGCTCTTTACATGCCCCCCCTTACAACCGAGGGTACGCATTTCTCCACACTCCCTTCACCGTTTATTTTTGGCAGCATTTTTCCTAATGGCCATTCTGATTGCTGTGAGCTGATAGGTTTTTGTAATATGGGTATGCATGACATTAAAATTATTAAAATTCATCATATTCCTACGCCTTTTTCTTTTCTCTTAATAGAAAAAACCGTAAGTACAATAGAGCTCTTGAAATTGACTTCTTCGAAGGTTGCCCTCTTTTGAATTTTTTGGTCGATTTTTGACCCCAGAAATTTTTTGGAGGGCAGGTGTCATTTACAGAACTGCAAGTTGGTGAAAATTTAGTGACCTTTTGCAGTGGGTTCAAAGCTGCTGTTGTGGGAAACGTCCACAAGGAGGTAGCTTTTCTCCATTCCCCAATCTGGGTACTAGGGCAGCAGAGCCTTTCTGGAAGTCATTGTCCTAGGTTATAAATTAGAATGGAATTTGCCAGGAGAAATCCCCATAAGTTTATGTCTCATTACTTCTTCTTGGTTTTTAAAATTTTTTTAATCTGGGTAAAGTTTAGAATATTGTTTGTCCTAGGTGTACACCATCTGGTCCATTTGTACATTATGTATGTCTATTAATGTACAGATCCTCTTCCCATGTAAAATATTACAGTGTTCCATCGACCTCCCTTGCTATATGTTCGGTCTTTTTGATACATGTATATAATATGTATTTGTATATATATAGTAACACTAATCCTCATTTCTCAATTTCCCCCCTCCTTTCCTTTTAGATGAGCATAGTTTGTTTTGTTTTCTAAGCCTGTGAGTGTCTTTCTCTTTGGAAATATATTCATCTGTGTCAGTTATTAGATAAGGACATAAGTGATTATATAGGCTATAGGTCTTTTGCTTTCCGACCTACTTCATGTTTTGTGATTATCTCCAGGCTCATCTGTGGTGCCTCAAAGAGCAGTGCTTCAGTGTTTTCCATGGCTAATATTCCATTGTGTACATGGACCACGTCTTCTTGGTGCATTCCTCTGTTGATGGACATTTTCCTTGCTTCCAAGTGTTGCCTATGGTAAATATTGCTGGAGGGCAGGATTGCCAGCCTGTGATTTGTGATTTTCATTTTCTCAGGTGATAGACCCAGCAGTGGTTATGATTGATTGACTGGTATGGTAGCTCAACGTTTACCTTTTCAAGGCACCTCAATTGTGCTTTCATTAGTGGCTCTTACCACGTCCCCCTTAGAATCGAGGGTACGCACTTCTCCACAATCACGTCAGCATTTCTTGTTTGCAGCATTTTTGTTGATGGCCATTCTGACTGGTGTGAGCTGATAGGTGTTTGTAATTTGGGTTTACATGTCTGTAAAAATTCCTACAATTCATCATTTTTCCACGCCTTTTTCTTTTCTGTTAAAAGAAAAAAGAACAAAAGTGTGAGTATAATATACCTCTTCAAATTTTCTTTTTGGAAGGTTGCACTCTAGAATTTTTTGGTCGATTTTCGACCTCAGTATTTTTTGGAGGGCGGGTGTCATTTACAGACCTGCAATTGGTGAATATTTAGGGACCTTTTGCAGTGGGTTTAAAGCTGCTGTGGTGGGAAACGGCCACAAGGATGCAGCATTTCTCCATTCCCAAATCTGGGTACTAGGGCAGCAGAGCCGTTCTGGAAGTCGTTTGCCTAGGTTGTAAATTTGAATGGAATGTGCCAGGAAAACCCCCATAAGTTTATGTCTCATTACTCCTAGTTCGTTGTTTTAATTTTTTCAATTGGGGTAATGGTTAGAATGTTGCTTGTCCAAGGTGTACACACTCTGGTTCATCTACATATTCTATATACCTATTTATGTAGAGATCCTCTTCCCCTGTAAATTATTACAGAGTGTTCCGTAAACCTTCCTTGCTATATGGTCGGTCTTTTTGATATATGTATATAATATGTATTTGTATACATATGGTAACGCTAATCTTCATTTATCCATTCCCCCCACCTTTCCTTTTAGATAAGCGTAGTTTTTTTTTAATAAGTCTGTGATTGACTTTCTCTGTGGAAATATGTTCATTTGTGTCAGTTATTAGATAACGCCTATAAGTGATATCATAGGATATAGGACTTTTGCTTTCCGACTTACCTCATGTTCTGTGATTATCTCCAAGATCATCTATGGTGCCTCAAAGAGCAGTGTTTCATTGTTTTCCATGGCTAGTATTCATTGTGTACATGGACCACTTCTTCTTTATCCTTTCATCTGTTGATGGACATTTTGGTTGCTTCACTGTCTTGGCTATGGTGAATAAGGCTGCAGTGCAGCTTTTGCAGCCCGGGTCTTCTTCATTCTGGTCTTCTCAGGTGAGAGGCCCATTGGTGCGTCTGCTGGATTGAATGGTACCTCAAATTTTCCTTTTCAACGCAGCTCCTTTCTGTTCTCATTATTAGCGTTTAACCCTTTTGCATCTCACCAGCAGCTAGAGGGTACACAGTTCTCTAAAACCTCTTCAGCATTTATTGTTTGTAGACTTTTTGCCAATGGTCAGTCGACTGGTGTGAGTTGAAAACTTTTTGTAGATTAGATTGCATGAGTCTCATACTTCCTGAGGTGGAGCTTTTATCCATTTTCCTTTCTTTAAAAAGAGAGTGAGTAAAACTTACCTCTTCATACTATCTTCTTGAAAATTTGGCCTGTTTTGAATTTTTTGTATCCATTCCCTACCTCAGCACAATTTTGAGGGCAGGTGTCCTTTACAGCCCTGAGTCCTTGTGAATGGTAAGTGACCATTAGCTGTGGGTTAAAAGCTGCTCTTGCGGGAATCGGCCACAAGGCGGCAGCATTTCTCCTTTACCAAATCTGGTTTCTAGGGCAACAGAGCCTTACTGGAAGTGGTGTTCTACGTTGTAAATTAGAATGGAATGTGCGAGGAAAAAGCCCTTTAAGTTTATGTCTCATTACTTCTTGTTGGTATTTTGAACTTAATTTTTATTTCTTATCACAGCAAACTTGATTACAATGTTTTGTTTGTTCTAGGTGTGCAAGGATGTGGTTCTTTCACACATATGCATATATCTATTCTTCGGATCCTTTTCCCATGTAGGTTATGACACAATGTTGAGTAGTCTTCTCTTGGTATTGCGTAGGTCTTTGGTGATTATATATTTCACATGTGTTTGTATCTCTCTGTTAACCTCAATATGGTAATGTATCCAATCCTCACACCTTTCCATTTGGTGAACCATAAGTTTTTTTAATGAATCTATGATAGTGTTTCTCTGTGGAAATATCTTTGTTTGTATCATTTTTTAGGTAACACCTATATGTGATATGATAGGATATGTGTCTTTCGCTTTCTCACTTACTCCAAGTTGCGTGATTACTTCTAGACTCATCTATGGTGCTGCAAATGGCATTGTTTCATTTTTTCACTAGCTCCTATTCCATCTGTACAGGTAGCAGTTCTTCTTTGTCCACCCATCTGTCGGTGGACTTTTTGGTTACTTCCATATCTTGGCTATTGTAATACTATGCAATGTAGATTTGCGTGCCTGTGTCCTTCCAATTCTCTCTTCTTCGTTTATAGGTCTAGGCATAGGTCTGCTAGATCATATGGTAGCTCAATGGTTACCTTTTAAAGGCACCTCTATTCTGTTCTCCTTAGTGGCTCTTTCCAGGTTACGTCCCACTTAAAGTGGAGGGTATGTATTTCTTCCCAGCACCTTCAGCATTTATTCTTTGTAGTTTTTGCTGATGGTTATTCTGAGTGGTGTGAGCTGATACCTCTTTGTGGTTGAATTTGCATGTGTCTCATAATGCGTTGAAATTGAGCTTTAAGACATGTCCTTTTAATTTTTCCAGCTGTGATTAGAGCTTATTTCTTCAAAGTGTTTTCTTAAAGTATGTGTCACCATTTGAAATAGTTTGGCCATTATCTCCCTCAAGACATTTTGAGGGCAGGTTTCATTTACAGCCCTGAAGTACTTGTTCATATGAAGTGACCATTAGCTCAGGCTTTAAACCTGCTTTTGCAGGTAATGGCCAGAGAGCGGCAGCCTTTCTACGTTCCCCATGCTGGTACTAGGGAAACAGACCTACCGGCCAGTGGTGTTCTTCGGTTATAAATTAGAGTGCAATGTGCCCGGATAAACCCACAAATGTTGATGGCTCCTTGCTTTTGTTTGTTTTTAATTTAATTTATATTTATTATTAGAGTAATATTCCATTGTGTACGTGGACCACTTCTTCTTGGTGCATTCCTCGGTTGATGGACATTTTCATTGCTTCCAAGTGCTGGCTATGGTAAATATTGCTGGCGTACAGGTTTGCCAGCCTGTGATTTTTGATTCTCATTTTCTCAGGTGATAGGCCAAGCAGTGGTTGTGATTGATTGACTGGTAGCTCAATGTTTCCCTTTTCAAAGCACCTACGTTGTGTTTTCATTAGTGGCTCTTTACATGCCCCCCCTTACAACCGAGGGTACGCATTTCTCCACACTCCCTTCACCGTTTATTTTTGGCAGCATTTTTCCTAATGGCCATTCTGATTGCTGTGAGCTGATAGGTTTTTGTAATATGGGTATGCATGACATTAAAATTATTAAAATTCATCATATTCCTACGCCTTTTTCTTTTCTCTTAATAGAAAAAACCGTAAGTACAATAGAGCTCTTGAAATTGACTTCTTCGAAGGTTGCCCTCTTTTGAATTTTTTGGTCGATTTTTGACCCCAGAAATTTTTTGGAGGGCAGGTGTCATTTACAGAACTGCAAGTTGGTGAAAATTTAGTGACCTTTTGCAGTGGGTTCAAAGCTGCTGTTGTGGGAAACGTCCACAAGGAGGTAGCTTTTCTCCATTCCCCAATCTGGGTACTAGGGCAGCAGAGCCTTTCTGGAAGTCATTGTCCTAGGTTATAAATTAGAATGGAATTTGCCAGGAGAAATCCCCATAAGTTTATGTCTCATTACTTCTTCTTGGTTTTTAAAATTTTTTTAATCTGGGTAAAGTTTAGAATATTGTTTGTCCTAGGTGTACACCATCTGGTCCATTTGTACATTATGTATGTCTATTAATGTACAGATCCTCTTCCCATGTAAAATATTACAGTGTTCCATCGACCTCCCTTGCTATATGTTCGGTCTTTTTGATACATGTATATAATATGTATTTGTATATATATAGTAACACTAATCCTCATTTCTCAATTTCCCCCCTCCTTTCCTTTTAGATGAGCATAGTTTGTTTTGTTTTCTAAGCCTGTGAGTGTCTTTCTCTTTGGAAATATATTCATCTGTGTCAGTTATTAGATAAGGACATAAGTGATTATATAGGCTATAGGTCTTTTGCTTTCCGACCTACTTCATGTTTTGTGATTATCTCCAGGCTCATCTGTGGTGCCTCAAAGAGCAGTGCTTCAGTGTTTTCCATGGCTAATATTCCATTGTGTACATGGACCACGTCTTCTTGGTGCATTCCTCTGTTGATGGACATTTTCCTTGCTTCCAAGTGTTGCCTATGGTAAATATTGCTGGAGGGCAGGATTGCCAGCCTGTGATTTGTGATTTTCATTTTCTCAGGTGATAGACCCAGCAGTGGTTATGATTGATTGACTGGTATGGTAGCTCAACGTTTACCTTTTCAAGGCACCTCAATTGTGCTTTCATTAGTGGCTCTTACCACGTCCCCCTTAGAATCGAGGGTACGCACTTCTCCACAATCACGTCAGCATTTCTTGTTTGCAGCATTTTTGTTGATGGCCATTCTGACTGGTGTGAGCTGATAGGTGTTTGTAATTTGGGTTTACATGTCTGTAAAAATTCCTACAATTCATCATTTTTCCACGCCTTTTTCTTTTCTGTTAAAAGAAAAAAGAACAAAAGTGTGAGTATAATATACCTCTTCAAATTTTCTTTTTGGAAGGTTGCACTCTAGAATTTTTTGGTCGATTTTCGACCTCAGTATTTTTTGGAGGGCGGGTGTCATTTACAGACCTGCAATTGGTGAATATTTAGGGACCTTTTGCAGTGGGTTTAAAGCTGCTGTGGTGGGAAACGGCCACAAGGATGCAGCATTTCTCCATTCCCAAATCTGGGTACTAGGGCAGCAGAGCCGTTCTGGAAGTCGTTTGCCTAGGTTGTAAATTTGAATGGAATGTGCCAGGAAAACCCCCCATAAGTTTATGTCTCATTACTCCTAGTTCGTTGTTTTAATTTTTTCAATTGGGGTAATGGTTAGAATGTTGCTTGTCCAAGGTGTACACACTCTGGTTCATCTACATATTCTATATACCTATTTATGTAGAGATCCTCTTCCCCTGTAAATTATTACAGAGTGTTCCGTAAACCTTCCTTGCTATATGGTCGGTCTTTTTGATATATGTATATAATATGTATTTGTATACATATGGTAACGCTAATCTTCATTTATCCATTCCCCCCACCTTTCCTTTTAGATAAGCGTAGTTTTTTTTTAATAAGTCTGTGATTGACTTTCTCTGTGGAAATATGTTCATTTGTGTCAGTTATTAGATAACGCCTATAAGTGATATCATAGGATATAGGACTTTTGCTTTCCGACTTACCTCATGTTCTGTGATTATCTCCAAGATCATCTATGGTGCCTCAAAGAGCAGTGTTTCATTGTTTTCCATGGCTAGTATTCATTGTGTACATGGACCACTTCTTCTTTATCCTTTCATCTGTTGATGGACATTTTGGTTGCTTCACTGTCTTGGCTATGGTGAATAAGGCTGCAGTGCAGCTTTTGCAGCCCGGGTCTTCTTCATTCTGGTCTTCTCAGGTGAGAGGCCCATTGGTGCGTCTGCTGGATTGAATGGTACCTCAAATTTTCCTTTTCAACGCAGCTCCTTTCTGTTCTCATTATTAGCGTTTAACCCTTTTGCATCTCACCAGCAGCTAGAGGGTACACAGTTCTCTAAAACCTCTTCAGCATTTATTGTTTGTAGACTTTTTGCCAATGGTCAGTCGACTGGTGTGAGTTGAAAACTTTTTGTAGATTAGATTGCATGAGTCTCATACTTCCTGAGGTGGAGCTTTTATCCATTTTCCTTTCTTTAAAAAGAGAGTGAGTAAAACTTACCTCTTCATACTATCTTCTTGAAAATTTGGCCTGTTTTGAATTTTTTGTATCCATTCCCTACCTCAGCACAATTTTGAGGGCAGGTGTCCTTTACAGCCCTGAGTCCTTGTGAATGGTAAGTGACCATTAGCTGTGGGTTAAAAGCTGCTCTTGCGGGAATCGGCCACAAGGCGGCAGCATTTCTCCTTTACCAAATCTGGTTTCTAGGGCAACAGAGCCTTACTGGAAGTGGTGTTCTACGTTGTAAATTAGAATGGAATGTGCGAGGAAAAAGCCCTTTAAGTTTATGTCTCATTACTTCTTGTTGGTATTTTGAACTTAATTTTTATTTCTTATCACAGCAAACTTGATTACAATGTTTTGTTTGTTCTAGGTGTGCAAGATGTGGTTCTTTCACACATATGCATATATCTATTCTTCGGATCCTTTTCCCATGTAGGTTATGACACAATGTTGAGTAGTCTTCTCTTGGTATTGCGTAGGTCTTTGGTGATTATATATTTCACATGTGTTTGTATCTCTCTGTTAACCTCAATATGGTAATGTATCCAATCCTCACACCTTTCCATTTGGTGAACCATAAGTTTTTTTAATGAATCTATGATAGTGTTTCTCTGTGGAAATATCTTTGTTTGTATCATTTTTTAGGTAACACCTATATGTGATATGATAGGATATGTGTCTTTCGCTTTCTCACTTACTCCAAGTTGCGTGATTACTTCTAGACTCATCTATGGTGCTGCAAATGGCATTGTTTCATTTTTTCACTAGCTCCTATTCCATCTGTACAGGTAGCAGTTCTTCTTTGTCCACCCATCTGTCGGTGGACTTTTTGGTTACTTCCATATCTTGGCTATTGTAATACTATGCAATGTAGATTTGCGTGCCTGTGTCCTTCCAATTCTCTCTTCTTCGTTTATAGGTCTAGGCATAGGTCTGCTAGATCATATGGTAGCTCAATGGTTACCTTTTAAAGGCACCTCTATTCTGTTCTCCTTAGTGGCTCTTTCCAGGTTACGTCCCACTTAAAGTGGAGGGTATGTATTTCTTCCCAGCACCTTCAGCATTTATTCTTTGTAGTTTTTGCTGATGGTTATTCTGAGTGGTGTGAGCTGATACCTCTTTGTGGTTGAATTTGCATGTGTCTCATAATGCGTTGAAATTGAGCTTTAAGACATGTCCTTTTAATTTTTCCAGCTGTGATTAGAGCTTATTTCTTCAAAGTGTTTTCTTAAAGTATGTGTCACCATTTGAAATAGTTTGGCCATTATCTCCCTCAAGACATTTTGAGGGCAGGTTTCATTTACAGCCCTGAAGTACTTGTTCATATGAAGTGACCATTAGCTCAGGCTTTAAACCTGCTTTTGCAGGTAATGGCCAGAGAGCGGCAGCCTTTCTACGTTCCCCATGCTGGTACTAGGGAAACAGACCTACCGGCCAGTGGTGTTCTTCGGTTATAAATTAGAGTGCAATGTGCCCGGATAAACCCACAAATGTTGATGGCTCCTTGCTTTTGTTTGTTTTTAATTTAATTTATATTTATTATTAGAGTAATATTCCATTGTGTACGTGGACCACTTCTTCTTGGTGCATTCCTCGGTTGATGGACATTTTCATTGCTTCCAAGTGCTGGCTATGGTAAATATTGCTGGCGTACAGGTTTGCCAGCCTGTGATTTTTGATTCTCATTTTCTCAGGTGATAGGCCAAGCAGTGGTTGTGATTGATTGACTGGTAGCTCAATGTTTCCCTTTTCAAAGCACCTACGTTGTGTTTTCATTAGTGGCTCTTTACATGCCCCCCCTTACAACCGAGGGTACGCATTTCTCCACACTCCCTTCACCGTTTATTTTTGGCAGCATTTTTCCTAATGGCCATTCTGATTGCTGTGAGCTGATAGGTTTTTGTAATATGGGTATGCATGACATTAAAATTATTAAAATTCATCATATTCCTACGCCTTTTTCTTTTCTCTTAATAGAAAAAACCGTAAGTACAATAGAGCTCTTGAAATTGACTTCTTCGAAGGTTGCCCTCTTTTGAATTTTTTGGTCGATTTTTGACCCCAGAAATTTTTTGGAGGGCAGGTGTCATTTACAGAACTGCAAGTTGGTGAAAATTTAGTGACCTTTTGCAGTGGGTTCAAAGCTGCTGTTGTGGGAAACGTCCACAAGGAGGTAGCTTTTCTCCATTCCCCAATCTGGGTACTAGGGCAGCAGAGCCTTTCTGGAAGTCATTGTCCTAGGTTATAAATTAGAATGGAATTTGCCAGGAGAAACCCCCATAAGTTTATGTCTCATTACTTCTTCTTGGTTTTTAAAATTTTTTTAATCTGGGTAAAGTTTAGAATATTGTTTGTCCTAGGTGTACACCATCTGGTCCATTTGTACATTATGTATGTCTATTAATGTACAGATCCTCTTCCCATGTAAAATATTACAGTGTTCCATCGACCTCCCTTGCTATATGTTCGGTCTTTTTGATACATGTATATAATATGTATTTGTATATATATAGTAACACTAATCCTCATTTCTCAATTTCCCCCCTCCTTTCCTTTTAGATGAGCATAGTTTGTTTTGTTTTCTAAGCCTGTGAGTGTCTTTCTCTTTGGAAATATATTCATCTGTGTCAGTTATTAGATAAGGACATAAGTGATTATATAGGCTATAGGTCTTTTGCTTTCCGACCTACTTCATGTTTTGTGATTATCTCCAGGCTCATCTGTGGTGCCTCAAAGAGCAGTGCTTCAGTGTTTTCCATGGCTAATATTCCATTGTGTACATGGACCACGTCTTCTTGGTGCATTCCTCTGTTGATGGACATTTTCCTTGCTTCCAAGTGTTGCCTATGGTAAATATTGCTGGAGGGCAGGATTGCCAGCCTGTGATTTGTGATTTTCATTTTCTCAGGTGATAGACCCAGCAGTGGTTATGATTGATTGACTGGTATGGTAGCTCAACGTTTACCTTTTCAAGGCACCTCAATTGTGCTTTCATTAGTGGCTCTTACCACGTCCCCCTTAGAATCGAGGGTACGCACTTCTCCACAATCACGTCAGCATTTCTTGTTTGCAGCATTTTTGTTGATGGCCATTCTGACTGGTGTGAGCTGATAGGTGTTTGTAATTTGGGTTTACATGTCTGTAAAAATTCCTACAATTCATCATTTTTCCACGCCTTTTTCTTTTCTGTTAAAAGAAAAAAGAACAAAAGTGTGAGTATAATATACCTCTTCAAATTTTCTTTTTGGAAGGTTGCACTCTAGAATTTTTTGGTCGATTTTCGACCTCAGTATTTTTTGGAGGGCGGGTGTCATTTACAGACCTGCAATTGGTGAATATTTAGGGACCTTTTGCAGTGGGTTTAAAGCTGCTGTGGTGGGAAACGGCCACAAGGATGCAGCATTTCTCCATTCCCAAATCTGGGTACTAGGGCAGCAGAGCCGTTCTGGAAGTCGTTTGCCTAGGTTGTAAATTTGAATGGAATGTGCCAGGAAAACCCCCCATAAGTTTATGTCTCATTACTCCTAGTTCGTTGTTTTAATTTTTTCAATTGGGGTAATGGTTAGAATGTTGCTTGTCCAAGGTGTACACACTCTGGTTCATCTACATATTCTATATACCTATTTATGTAGAGATCCTCTTCCCCTGTAAATTATTACAGAGTGTTCCGTAAACCTTCCTTGCTATATGGTCGGTCTTTTTGATATATGTATATAATATGTATTTGTATACATATGGTAACGCTAATCTTCATTTATCCATTCCCCCCACCTTTCCTTTTAGATAAGCGTAGTTTTTTTTTAATAAGTCTGTGATTGACTTTCTCTGTGGAAATATGTTCATTTGTGTCAGTTATTAGATAACGCCTATAAGTGATATCATAGGATATAGGACTTTTGCTTTCCGACTTACCTCATGTTCTGTGATTATCTCCAAGATCATCTATGGTGCCTCAAAGAGCAGTGTTTCATTGTTTTCCATGGCTAGTATTCATTGTGTACATGGACCACTTCTTCTTTATCCTTTCATCTGTTGATGGACATTTTGGTTGCTTCACTGTCTTGGCTATGGTGAATAAGGCTGCAGTGCAGCTTTTGCAGCCCGGGTCTTCTTCATTCTGGTCTTCTCAGGTGAGAGGCCCATTGGTGCGTCTGCTGGATTGAATGGTACCTCAAATTTTCCTTTTCAACGCAGCTCCTTTCTGTTCTCATTATTAGCGTTTAACCCTTTTGCATCTCACCAGCAGCTAGAGGGTACACAGTTCTCTAAAACCTCTTCAGCATTTATTGTTTGTAGACTTTTTGCCAATGGTCAGTCGACTGGTGTGAGTTGAAAACTTTTTGTAGATTAGATTGCATGAGTCTCATACTTCCTGAGGTGGAGCTTTTATCCATTTTCCTTTCTTTAAAAAGAGAGTGAGTAAAACTTACCTCTTCATACTATCTTCTTGAAAATTTGGCCTGTTTTGAATTTTTTGTATCCATTCCCTACCTCAGCACAATTTTGAGGGCAGGTGTCCTTTACAGCCCTGAGTCCTTGTGAATGGTAAGTGACCATTAGCTGTGGGTTAAAAGCTGCTCTTGCGGGAATCGGCCACAAGGCGGCAGCATTTCTCCTTTACCAAATCTGGTTTCTAGGGCAACAGAGCCTTACTGGAAGTGGTGTTCTACGTTGTAAATTAGAATGGAATGTGCGAGGAAAAAGCCCTTTAAGTTTATGTCTCATTACTTCTTGTTGGTATTTTGAACTTAATTTTTATTTCTTATCACAGCAAACTTGATTACAATGTTTTGTTTGTTCTAGGTGTGCAAGATGTGGTTCTTTCACACATATGCATATATCTATTCTTCGGATCCTTTTCCCATGTAGGTTATGACACAATGTTGAGTAGTCTTCTCTTGGTATTGCGTAGGTCTTTGGTGATTATATATTTCACATGTGTTTGTATCTCTCTGTTAACCTCAATATGGTAATGTATCCAATCCTCACACCTTTCCATTTGGTGAACCATAAGTTTTTTTAATGAATCTATGATAGTGTTTCTCTGTGGAAGTATCTTTGTTTGTATCATTTTTTAGGTAACACCTATATGTGATATGATAGGATATGTGTCTTTCGCTTTCTCACTTACTCCAAGTTGCGTGATTACTTCTAGACTCATCTATGGTGCTGCAAATGGCATTGTTTCATTTTTTCACTAGCTCCTATTCCATCTGTACAGGTAGCAGTTCTTCTTTGTCCACCCATCTGTCGGTGGACTTTTTGGTTACTTCCATATCTTGGCTATTGTAATACTATGCAATGTAGATTTGCGTGCCTGTGTCCTTCCAATTCTCTCTTCTTCGTTTATAGGTCTAGGCATAGGTCTGCTAGATCATATGGTAGCTCAATGGTTACCTTTTAAAGGCACCTCTATTCTGTTCTCCTTAGTGGCTCTTTCCAGGTTACGTCCCACTTAAAGTGGAGGGTATGTATTTCTTCCCAGCACCTTCAGCATTTATTCTTTGTAGTTTTTGCTGATGGTTATTCTGAGTGGTGTGAGCTGATACCTCTTTGTGGTTGAATTTGCATGTGTCTCATAATGCGTTGAAATTGAGCTTTAAGACATGTCCTTTTAATTTTTCCAGCTGTGATTAGAGCTTATTTCTTCAAAGTGTTTTCTTAAAGTATGTGTCACCATTTGAAATAGTTTGGCCATTATCTCCCTCAAGACATTTTGAGGGCAGGTTTCATTTACAGCCCTGAAGTGCTTGTTCATATGAAGTGACCATTAGCTCAGGCTTTAAACCTGCTTTTGCAGGTAATGGCCAGAGAGCGGCAGCCTTTCTACGTTCCCCATGCTGGTACTAGGGAAACAGACCTACCGGCCAGTGGTGTTCTTCGGTTATAAATTAGAGTGCAATGTGCCCGGATAAACCCACAAATGTTGATGGCTCCTTGCTTTTGTTTGTTTTTAATTTAATTTATATTTATTATTAGAGTAATATTCCATTGTGTACGTGGACCACTTCTTCTTGGTGCATTCCTCGGTTGATGGACATTTTCATTGCTTCCAAGTGCTGGCTATGGTAAATATTGCTGGCGTACAGGTTTGCCAGCCTGTGATTTTTGATTCTCATTTTCTCAGGTGATAGGCCAAGCAGTGGTTGTGATTGATTGACTGGTAGCTCAATGTTTCCCTTTTCAAAGCACCTACGTTGTGTTTTCATTAGTGGCTCTTTACATGCCCCCCCTTACAACCGAGGGTACGCATTTCTCCACACTCCCTTCACCGTTTATTTTTGGCAGCATTTTTCCTAATGGCCATTCTGATTGCTGTGAGCTGATAGGTTTTTGTAATATGGGTATGCATGACATTAAAATTATTAAAATTCATCATATTCCTACGCCTTTTTCTTTTCTCTTAATAGAAAAAACCGTAAGTACAATAGAGCTCTTGAAATTGACTTCTTCGAAGGTTGCCCTCTTTTGAATTTTTTGGTCGATTTTTGACCCCAGAAATTTTTTGGAGGGCAGGTGTCATTTACAGAACTGCAAGTTGGTGAAAATTTAGTGACCTTTTGCAGTGGGTTCAAAGCTGCTGTTGTGGGAAACGTCCACAAGGAGGTAGCTTTTCTCCATTCCCCAATCTGGGTACTAGGGCAGCAGAGCCTTTCTGGAAGTCATTGTCCTAGGTTATAAATTAGAATGGAATTTGCCAGGAGAAATCCCCATAAGTTTATGTCTCATTACTTCTTCTTGGTTTTTAAAATTTTTTTAATCTGGGTAAAGTTTAGAATATTGTTTGTCCTAGGTGTACACCATCTGGTCCATTTGTACATTATGTATGTCTATTAATGTACAGATCCTCTTCCCATGTAAAATATTACAGTGTTCCATCGACCTCCCTTGCTATATGTTCGGTCTTTTTGATACATGTATATAATATGTATTTGTATATATATAGTAACACTAATCCTCATTTCTCAATTTCCCCCCTCCTTTCCTTTTAGATGAGCATAGTTTGTTTTGTTTTCTAAGCCTGTGAGTGTCTTTCTCTTTGGAAATATATTCATCTGTGTCAGTTATTAGATAAGGACATAAGTGATTATATAGGCTATAGGTCTTTTGCTTTCCGACCTACTTCATGTTTTGTGATTATCTCCAGGCTCATCTGTGGTGCCTCAAAGAGCAGTGCTTCAGTGTTTTCCATGGCTAATATTCCATTGTGTACATGGACCACGTCTTCTTGGTGCATTCCTCTGTTGATGGACATTTTCCTTGCTTCCAAGTGTTGCCTATGGTAAATATTGCTGGAGGGCAGGATTGCCAGCCTGTGATTTGTGATTTTCATTTTCTCAGGTGATAGACCCAGCAGTGGTTATGATTGATTGACTGGTATGGTAGCTCAACGTTTACCTTTTCAAGGCACCTCAATTGTGCTTTCATTAGTGGCTCTTACCACGTCCCCCTTAGAATCGAGGGTACGCACTTCTCCACAATCACGTCAGCATTTCTTGTTTGCAGCATTTTTGTTGATGGCCATTCTGACTGGTGTGAGCTGATAGGTGTTTGTAATTTGGGTTTACATGTCTGTAAAAATTCCTACAATTCATCATTTTTCCACGCCTTTTTCTTTTCTGTTAAAAGAAAAAAGAACAAAAGTGTGAGTATAATATACCTCTTCAAATTTTCTTTTTGGAAGGTTGCACTCTAGAATTTTTTGGTCGATTTTCGACCTCAGTATTTTTTGGAGGGCGGGTGTCATTTACAGACCTGCAATTGGTGAATATTTAGGGACCTTTTGCAGTGGGTTTAAAGCTGCTGTGGTGGGAAACGGCCACAAGGATGCAGCATTTCTCCATTCCCAAATCTGGGTACTAGGGCAGCAGAGCCGTTCTGGAAGTCGTTTGCCTAGGTTGTAAATTTGAATGGAATGTGCCAGGAAAACCCCCCATAAGTTTATGTCTCATTACTCCTAGTTCGTTGTTTTAATTTTTTCAATTGGGGTAATGGTTAGAATGTTGCTTGTCCAAGGTGTACACACTCTGGTTCATCTACATATTCTATATACCTATTTATGTAGAGATCCTCTTCCCCTGTAAATTATTACAGAGTGTTCCGTAAACCTTCCTTGCTATATGGTCGGTCTTTTTGATATATGTATATAATATGTATTTGTATACATATGGTAACGCTAATCTTCATTTATCCATTCCCCCCACCTTTCCTTTTAGATAAGCGTAGTTTTTTTTTAATAAGTCTGTGATTGACTTTCTCTGTGGAAATATGTTCATTTGTGTCAGTTATTAGATAACGCCTATAAGTGATATCATAGGATATAGGACTTTTGCTTTCCGACTTACCTCATGTTCTGTGATTATCTCCAAGATCATCTATGGTGCCTCAAAGAGCAGTGTTTCATTGTTTTCCATGGCTAGTATTCATTGTGTACATGGACCACTTCTTCTTTATCCTTTCATCTGTTGATGGACATTTTGGTTGCTTCACTGTCTTGGCTATGGTGAATAAGGCTGCAGTGCAGCTTTTGCAGCCCGGGTCTTCTTCATTCTGGTCTTCTCAGGTGAGAGGCCCATTGGTGCGTCTGCTGGATTGAATGGTACCTCAAATTTTCCTTTTCAACGCAGCTCCTTTCTGTTCTCATTATTAGCGTTTAACCCTTTTGCATCTCACCAGCAGCTAGAGGGTACACAGTTCTCTAAAACCTCTTCAGCATTTATTGTTTGTAGACTTTTTGCCAATGGTCAGTCGACTGGTGTGAGTTGAAAACTTTTTGTAGATTAGATTGCATGAGTCTCATACTTCCTGAGGTGGAGCTTTTATCCATTTTCCTTTCTTTAAAAAGAGAGTGAGTAAAACTTACCTCTTCATACTATCTTCTTGAAAATTTGGCCTGTTTTGAATTTTTTGTATCCATTCCCTACCTCAGCACAATTTTGAGGGCAGGTGTCCTTTACAGCCCTGAGTCCTTGTGAATGGTAAGTGACCATTAGCTGTGGGTTAAAAGCTGCTCTTGCGGGAATCGGCCACAAGGCGGCAGCATTTCTCCTTTACCAAATCTGGTTTCTAGGGCAACAGAGCCTTACTGGAAGTGGTGTTCTACGTTGTAAATTAGAATGGAATGTGCGAGGAAAAAGCCCTTTAAGTTTATGTCTCATTACTTCTTGTTGGTATTTTGAACTTAATTTTTATTTCTTATCACAGCAAACTTGATTACAATGTTTTGTTTGTTCTAGGTGTGCAAGATGTGGTTCTTTCACACATATGCATATATCTATTCTTCGGATCCTTTTCCCATGTAGGTTATGACACAATGTTGAGTAGTCTTCTCTTGGTATTGCGTAGGTCTTTGGTGATTATATATTTCACATGTGTTTGTATCTCTCTGTTAACCTCAATATGGTAATGTATCCAATCCTCACACCTTTCCATTTGGTGAACCATAAGTTTTTTTAATGAATCTATGATAGTGTTTCTCTGTGGAAATATCTTTGTTTGTATCATTTTTTAGGTAACACCTATATGTGATATGATAGGATATGTGTCTTTCGCTTTCTCACTTACTCCAAGTTGCGTGATTACTTCTAGACTCATCTATGGTGCTGCAAATGGCATTGTTTCATTTTTTCACTAGCTCCTATTCCATCTGTACAGGTAGCAGTTCTTCTTTGTCCACCCATCTGTCGGTGGACTTTTTGGTTACTTCCATATCTTGGCTATTGTAATACTATGCAATGTAGATTTGCGTGCCTGTGTCCTTCCAATTCTCTCTTCTTCGTTTATAGGTCTAGGCATAGGTCTGCTAGATCATATGGTAGCTCAATGGTTACCTTTTAAAGGCACCTCTATTCTGTTCTCCTTAGTGGCTCTTTCCAGGTTACGTCCCACTTAAAGTGGAGGGTATGTATTTCTTCCCAGCACCTTCAGCATTTATTCTTTGTAGTTTTTGCTGATGGTTATTCTGAGTGGTGTGAGCTGATACCTCTTTGTGGTTGAATTTGCATGTGTCTCATAATGCGTTGAAATTGAGCTTTAAGACATGTCCTTTTAATTTTTCCAGCTGTGATTAGAGCTTATTTCTTCAAAGTGTTTTCTTAAAGTATGTGTCACCATTTGAAATAGTTTGGCCATTATCTCCCTCAAGACATTTTGAGGGCAGGTTTCATTTACAGCCCTGAAGTACTTGTTCATATGAAGTGACCATTATCTCAGGCTTTAAACCTGCTTTTGCAGGTAATGGCCAGAGAGCGGCAGCCTTTCTACGTTCCCCATGCTGGTACTAGGGAAACAGACCTACCGGCCAGTGGTGTTCTTCGGTTATAAATTAGAGTGCAATGTGCCCGGATAAACCCACAAATGTTGATGGCTCCTTGCTTTTGTTTGTTTTTAATTTAATTTATATTTATTATTAGAGTAATATTCCATTGTGTACGTGGACCACTTCTTCTTGGTGCATTCCTCGGTTGATGGACATTTTCATTGCTTCCAAGTGCTGGCTATGGTAAATATTGCTGGCGTACAGGTTTGCCAGCCTGTGATTTTTGATTCTCATTTTCTCAGGTGATAGGCCAAGCAGTGGTTGTGATTGATTGACTGGTAGCTCAATGTTTCCCTTTTCAAAGCACCTACGTTGTGTTTTCATTAGTGGCTCTTTACATGCCCCCCCTTACAACCGAGGGTACGCATTTCTCCACACTCCCTTCACCGTTTATTTTTGGCAGCATTTTTCCTAATGGCCATTCTGATTGCTGTGAGCTGATAGGTTTTTGTAATATGGGTATGCATGACATTAAAATTATTAAAATTCATCATATTCCTACGCCTTTTTCTTTTCTCTTAATAGAAAAAACCGTAAGTACAATAGAGCTCTTGAAATTGACTTCTTCGAAGGTTGCCCTCTTTTGAATTTTTTGGTCGATTTTTGACCCCAGAAATTTTTTGGAGGGCAGGTGTCATTTACAGAACTGCAAGTTGGTGAAAATTTAGTGACCTTTTGCAGTGGGTTCAAAGCTGCTGTTGTGGGAAACGTCCACAAGGAGGTAGCTTTTCTCCATTCCCCAATCTGGGTACTAGGGCAGCAGAGCCTTTCTGGAAGTCATTGTCCTAGGTTATAAATTAGAATGGAATTTGCCAGGAGAAATCCCCATAAGTTTATGTCTCATTACTTCTTCTTGGTTTTTAAAATTTTTTTAATCTGGGTAAAGTTTAGAATATTGTTTGTCCTAGGTGTACACCATCTGGTCCATTTGTACATTATGTATGTCTATTAATGTACAGATCCTCTTCCCATGTAAAATATTACAGTGTTCCATCGACCTCCCTTGCTATATGTTCGGTCTTTTTGATACATGTATATAATATGTATTTGTATATATATAGTAACACTAATCCTCATTTCTCAATTTCCCCCCTCCTTTCCTTTTAGATGAGCATAGTTTGTTTTGTTTTCTAAGCCTGTGAGTGTCTTTCTCTTTGGAAATATATTCATCTGTGTCAGTTATTAGATAAGGACATAAGTGATTATATAGGCTATAGGTCTTTTGCTTTCCGACCTACTTCATGTTTTGTGATTATCTCCAGGCTCATCTGTGGTGCCTCAAAGAGCAGTGCTTCAGTGTTTTCCATGGCTAATATTCCATTGTGTACATGGACCACGTCTTCTTGGTGCATTCCTCTGTTGATGGACATTTTCCTTGCTTCCAAGTGTTGCCTATGGTAAATATTGCTGGAGGGCAGGATTGCCAGCCTGTGATTTGTGATTTTCATTTTCTCAGGTGATAGACCCAGCAGTGGTTATGATTGATTGACTGGTATGGTAGCTCAACGTTTACCTTTTCAAGGCACCTCAATTGTGCTTTCATTAGTGGCTCTTACCACGTCCCCCTTAGAATCGAGGGTACGCACTTCTCCACAATCACGTCAGCATTTCTTGTTTGCAGCATTTTTGTTGATGGCCATTCTGACTGGTGTGAGCTGATAGGTGTTTGTAATTTGGGTTTACATGTCTGTAAAAATTCCTACAATTCATCATTTTTCCACGCCTTTTTCTTTTCTCTTAAAAGAAAAAAGAACAAAAGTGTGAGTATAATATACCTCTTCAAATTTTCTTTTTGGAAGGTTGCACTCTAGAATTTTTTGGTCGATTTTCGACCTCAGTATTTTTTGGAGGGCGGGTGTCATTTACAGACCTGCAATTGGTGAATATTTAGGGACCTTTTGCAGTGGGTTTAAAGCTGCTGTGGTGGGAAACGGCCACAAGGATGCAGCATTTCTCCATTCCCAAATCTGGGTACTAGGGCAGCAGAGCCGTTCTGGAAGTCGTTTGCCTAGGTTGTAAATTTGAATGGAATGTGCCAGGAAAACCCCCCATAAGTTTATGTCTCATTACTCCTAGTTCGTTGTTTTAATTTTTTCAATTGGGGTAATGGTTAGAATGTTGCTTGTCCAAGGTGTACACACTCTGGTTCATCTACATATTCTATATACCTATTTATGTAGAGATCCTCTTCCCCTGTAAATTATTACAGAGTGTTCCGTAAACCTTCCTTGCTATATGGTCGGTCTTTTTGATATATGTATATAATATGTATTTGTATACATATGGTAACGCTAATCTTCATTTATCCATTCCCCCCACCTTTCCTTTTAGATAAGCGTAGTTTTTTTTTAATAAGTCTGTGATTGACTTTCTCTGTGGAAATATGTTCATTTGTGTCAGTTATTAGATAACGCCTATAAGTGATATCATAGGATATAGGACTTTTGCTTTCCGACTTACCTCATGTTCTGTGATTATCTCCAAGATCATCTATGGTGCCTCAAAGAGCAGTGTTTCATTGTTTTCCATGGCTAGTATTCATTGTGTACATGGACCACTTCTTCTTTATCCTTTCATCTGTTGATGGACATTTTGGTTGCTTCACTGTCTTGGCTATGGTGAATAAGGCTGCAGTGCAGCTTTTGCAGCCCGGGTCTTCTTCATTCTGGTCTTCTCAGGTGAGAGGCCCATTGGTGCGTCTGCTGGATTGAATGGTACCTCAAATTTTCCTTTTCAACGCAGCTCCTTTCTGTTCTCATTATTAGCGTTTAACCCTTTTGCATCTCACCAGCAGCTAGAGGGTACACAGTTCTCTAAAACCTCTTCAGCATTTATTGTTTGTAGACTTTTTGCCAATGGTCAGTCGACTGGTGTGAGTTGAAAACTTTTTGTAGATTAGATTGCATGAGTCTCATACTTCCTGAGGTGGAGCTTTTATCCATTTTCCTTTCTTTAAAAAGAGAGTGAGTAAAACTTACCTCTTCATACTATCTTCTTGAAAATTTGGCCTGTTTTGAATTTTTTGTATCCATTCCCTACCTCAGCACAATTTTGAGGGCAGGTGTCCTTTACAGCCCTGAGTCCTTGTGAATGGTAAGTGACCATTAGCTGTGGGTTAAAAGCTGCTCTTGCGGGAATCGGCCACAAGGCGGCAGCATTTCTCCTTTACCAAATCTGGTTTCTAGGGCAACAGAGCCTTACTGGAAGTGGTGTTCTACGTTGTAAATTAGAATGGAATGTGCGAGGAAAAAGCCCTTTAAGTTTATGTCTCATTACTTCTTGTTGGTATTTTGAACTTAATTTTTATTTCTTATCACAGCAAACTTGATTACAATGTTTTGTTTGTTCTAGGTGTGCAAGATGTGGTTCTTTCACACATATGCATATATCTATTCTTCGGATCCTTTTCCCATGTAGGTTATGACACAATGTTGAGTAGTCTTCTCTTGGTATTGCGTAGGTCTTTGGTGATTATATATTTCACATGTGTTTGTATCTCTCTGTTAACCTCAATATGGTAATGTATCCAATCCTCACACCTTTCCATTTGGTGAACCATAAGTTTTTTTAATGAATCTATGATAGTGTTTCTCTGTGGAAATATCTTTGTTTGTATCATTTTTTAGGTAACACCTATATGTGATATGATAGGATATGTGTCTTTCGCTTTCTCACTTACTCCAAGTTGCGTGATTACTTCTAGACTCATCTATGGTGCTGCAAATGGCATTGTTTCATTTTTTCACTAGCTCCTATTCCATCTGTACAGGTAGCAGTTCTTCTTTGTCCACCCATCTGTCGGTGGACTTTTTGGTTACTTCCATATCTTGGCTATTGTAATACTATGCAATGTAGATTTGCGTGCCTGTGTCCTTCCAATTCTCTCTTCTTCGTTTATAGGTCTAGGCATAGGTCTGCTAGATCATATGGTAGCTCAATGGTTACCTTTTAAAGGCACCTCTATTCTGTTCTCCTTAGTGGCTCTTTCCAGGTTACGTCCCACTTAAAGTGGAGGGTATGTATTTCTTCCCAGCACCTTCAGCATTTATTCTTTGTAGTTTTTGCTGATGGTTATTCTGAGTGGTGTGAGCTGATACCTCTTTGTGGTTGAATTTGCATGTGTCTCATAATGCGTTGAAATTGAGCTTTAAGACATGTCCTTTTAATTTTTCCAGCTGTGATTAGAGCTTATTTCTTCAAAGTGTTTTCTTAAAGTATGTGTCACCATTTGAAATAGTTTGGCCATTATCTCCCTCAAGACATTTTGAGGGCAGGTTTCATTTACAGCCCTGAAGTACTTGTTCATATGAAGTGACCATTAGCTCAGGCTTTAAACCTGCTTTTGCAGGTAATGGCCAGAGAGCGGCAGCCTTTCTACGTTCCCCATGCTGGTACTAGGGAAACAGACCTACCGGCCAGTGGTGTTCTTCGGTTATAAATTAGAGTGCAATGTGCCCGGATAAACCCACAAATGTTGATGGCTCCTTGCTTTTGTTTGTTTTTAATTTAATTTATATTTATTATTAGAGTAATATTCCATTGTGTACGTGGACCACTTCTTCTTGGTGCATTCCTCGGTTGATGGACATTTTCATTGCTTCCAAGTGCTGGCTATGGTAAATATTGCTGGCGTACAGGTTTGCCAGCCTGTGATTTTTGATTCTCATTTTCTCAGGTGATAGGCCAAGCAGTGGTTGTGATTGATTGACTGGTAGCTCAATGTTTCCCTTTTCAAAGCACCTACGTTGTGTTTTCATTAGTGGCTCTTTACATGCCCCCCCTTACAACCGAGGGTACGCATTTCTCCACACTCCCTTCACCGTTTATTTTTGGCAGCATTTTTCCTAATGGCCATTCTGATTGCTGTGAGCTGATAGGTTTTTGTAATATGGGTATGCATGACATTAAAATTATTAAAATTCATCATATTCCTACGCCTTTTTCTTTTCTCTTAATAGAAAAAACCGTAAGTACAATAGAGCTCTTGAAATTGACTTCTTCGAAGGTTGCCCTCTTTTGAATTTTTTGGTCGATTTTTGACCCCAGAAATTTTTTGGAGGGCAGGTGTCATTTACAGAACTGCAAGTTGGTGAAAATTTAGTGACCTTTTGCAGTGGGTTCAAAGCTGCTGTTGTGGGAAACGTCCACAAGGAGGTAGCTTTTCTCCATTCCCCAATCTGGGTACTAGGGCAGCAGAGCCTTTCTGGAAGTCATTGTCCTAGGTTATAAATTAGAATGGAATTTGCCAGGAGAAACCCCCATAAGTTTATGTCTCATTACTTCTTCTTGGTTTTTAAAATTTTTTTAATCTGGGTAAAGTTTAGAATATTGTTTGTCCTAGGTGTACACCATCTGGTCCATTTGTACATTATGTATGTCTATTAATGTACAGATCCTCTTCCCATGTAAAATATTACAGTGTTCCATCGACCTCCCTTGCTATATGTTCGGTCTTTTTGATACATGTATATAATATGTATTTGTATATATATAGTAACACTAATCCTCATTTCTCAATTTCCCCCCTCCTTTCCTTTTAGATGAGCATAGTTTGTTTTGTTTTCTAAGCCTGTGAGTGTCTTTCTCTTTGGAAATATATTCATCTGTGTCAGTTATTAGATAAGGACATAAGTGATTATATAGGCTATAGGTCTTTTGCTTTCCGACCTACTTCATGTTTTGTGATTATCTCCAGGCTCATCTGTGGTGCCTCAAAGAGCAGTGCTTCAGTGTTTTCCATGGCTAATATTCCATTGTGTACATGGACCACGTCTTCTTGGTGCATTCCTCTGTTGATGGACATTTTCCTTGCTTCCAAGTGTTGCCTATGGTAAATATTGCTGGAGGGCAGGATTGCCAGCCTGTGATTTGTGATTTTCATTTTCTCAGGTGATAGACCCAGCAGTGGTTATGATTGATTGACTGGTATGGTAGCTCAACGTTTACCTTTTCAAGGCACCTCAATTGTGCTTTCATTAGTGGCTCTTACCACGTCCCCCTTAGAATCGAGGGTACGCACTTCTCCACAATCACGTCAGCATTTCTTGTTTGCAGCATTTTTGTTGATGGCCATTCTGACTGGTGTGAGCTGATAGGTGTTTGTAATTTGGGTTTACATGTCTGTAAAAATTCCTACAATTCATCATTTTTCCACGCCTTTTTCTTTTCTGTTAAAAGAAAAAAGAACAAAAGTGTGAGTATAATATACCTCTTCAAATTTTCTTTTTGGAAGGTTGCACTCTAGAATTTTTTGGTCGATTTTCGACCTCAGTATTTTTTGGAGGGCGGGTGTCATTTACAGACCTGCAATTGGTGAATATTTAGGGACCTTTTGCAGTGGGTTTAAAGCTGCTGTGGTGGGAAACGGCCACAAGGATGCAGCATTTCTCCATTCCCAAATCTGGGTACTAGGGCAGCAGAGCCGTTCTGGAAGTCGTTTGCCTAGGTTGTAAATTTGAATGGAATGTGCCAGGAAAACCCCCCATAAGTTTATGTCTCATTACTCCTAGTTCGTTGTTTTAATTTTTTCAATTGGGGTAATGGTTAGAATGTTGCTTGTCCAAGGTGTACACACTCTGGTTCATCTACATATTCTATATACCTATTTATGTAGAGATCCTCTTCCCCTGTAAATTATTACAGAGTGTTCCGTAAACCTTCCTTGCTATATGGTCGGTCTTTTTGATATATGTATATAATATGTATTTGTATACATATGGTAACGCTAATCTTCATTTATCCATTCCCCCCACCTTTCCTTTTAGATAAGCGTAGTTTTTTTTTAATAAGTCTGTGATTGACTTTCTCTGTGGAAATATGTTCATTTGTGTCAGTTATTAGATAACGCCTATAAGTGATATCATAGGATATAGGACTTTTGCTTTCCGACTTACCTCATGTTCTGTGATTATCTCCAAGATCATCTATGGTGCCTCAAAGAGCAGTGTTTCATTGTTTTCCATGGCTAGTATTCATTGTGTACATGGACCACTTCTTCTTTATCCTTTCATCTGTTGATGGACATTTTGGTTGCTTCACTGTCTTGGCTATGGTGAATAAGGCTGCAGTGCAGCTTTTGCAGCCCGGGTCTTCTTCATTCTGGTCTTCTCAGGTGAGAGGCCCATTGGTGCGTCTGCTGGATTGAATGGTACCTCAAATTTTCCTTTTCAACGCAGCTCCTTTCTGTTCTCATTATTAGCGTTTAACCCTTTTGCATCTCACCAGCAGCTAGAGGGTACACAGTTCTCTAAAACCTCTTCAGCATTTATTGTTTGTAGACTTTTTGCCAATGGTCAGTCGACTGGTGTGAGTTGAAAACTTTTTGTAGATTAGATTGCATGAGTCTCATACTTCCTGAGGTGGAGCTTTTATCCATTTTCCTTTCTTTAAAAAGAGAGTGAGTAAAACTTACCTCTTCATACTATCTTCTTGAAAATTTGGCCTGTTTTGAATTTTTTGTATCCATTCCCTACCTCAGCACAATTTTGAGGGCAGGTGTCCTTTACAGCCCTGAGTCCTTGTGAATGGTAAGTGACCATTAGCTGTGGGTTAAAAGCTGCTCTTGCGGGAATCGGCCACAAGGCGGCAGCATTTCTCCTTTACCAAATCTGGTTTCTAGGGCAACAGAGCCTTACTGGAAGTGGTGTTCTACGTTGTAAATTAGAATGGAATGTGCGAGGAAAAAGCCCTTTAAGTTTATGTCTCATTACTTCTTGTTGGTATTTTGAACTTAATTTTTATTTCTTATCACAGCAAACTTGATTACAATGTTTTGTTTGTTCTAGGTGTGCAAGATGTGGTTCTTTCACACATATGCATATATCTATTCTTCGGATCCTTTTCCCATGTAGGTTATGACACAATGTTGAGTAGTCTTCTCTTGGTATTGCGTAGGTCTTTGGTGATTATATATTTCACATGTGTTTGTATCTCTCTGTTAACCTCAATATGGTAATGTATCCAATCCTCACACCTTTCCATTTGGTGAACCATAAGTTTTTTTAATGAATCTATGATAGTGTTTCTCTGTGGAAGTATCTTTGTTTGTATCATTTTTTAGGTAACACCTATATGTGATATGATAGGATATGTGTCTTTCGCTTTCTCACTTACTCCAAGTTGCGTGATTACTTCTAGACTCATCTATGGTGCTGCAAATGGCATTGTTTCATTTTTTCACTAGCTCCTATTCCATCTGTACAGGTAGCAGTTCTTCTTTGTCCACCCATCTGTCGGTGGACTTTTTGGTTACTTCCATATCTTGGCTATTGTAATACTATGCAATGTAGATTTGCGTGCCTGTGTCCTTCCAATTCTCTCTTCTTCGTTTATAGGTCTAGGCATAGGTCTGCTAGATCATATGGTAGCTCAATGGTTACCTTTTAAAGGCACCTCTATTCTGTTCTCCTTAGTGGCTCTTTCCAGGTTACGTCCCACTTAAAGTGGAGGGTATGTATTTCTTCCCAGCACCTTCAGCATTTATTCTTTGTAGTTTTTGCTGATGGTTATTCTGAGTGGTGTGAGCTGATACCTCTTTGTGGTTGAATTTGCATGTGTCTCATAATGCGTTGAAATTGAGCTTTAAGACATGTCCTTTTAATTTTTCCAGCTGTGATTAGAGCTTATTTCTTCAAAGTGTTTTCTTAAAGTATGTGTCACCATTTGAAATAGTTTGGCCATTATCTCCCTCAAGACATTTTGAGGGCAGGTTTCATTTACAGCCCTGAAGTACTTGTTCATATGAAGTGACCATTAGCTCAGGCTTTAAACCTGCTTTTGCAGGTAATGGCCAGAGAGCGGCAGCCTTTCTACGTTCCCCATGCTGGTACTAGGGAAACAGACCTACCGGCCAGTGGTGTTCTTCGGTTATAAATTAGAGTGCAATGTGCCCGGATAAACCCACAAATGTTGATGGCTCCTTGCTTTTGTTTGTTTTTAATTTAATTTATATTTATTATTAGAGTAATATTCCATTGTGTACGTGGACCACTTCTTCTTGGTGCATTCCTCGGTTGATGGACATTTTCATTGCTTCCAAGTGCTGGCTATGGTAAATATTGCTGGCGTACAGGTTTGCCAGCCTGTGATTTTTGATTCTCATTTTCTCAGGTGATAGGCCAAGCAGTGGTTGTGATTGATTGACTGGTAGCTCAATGTTTCCCTTTTCAAAGCACCTACGTTGTGTTTTCATTAGTGGCTCTTTACATGCCCCCCCTTACAACCGAGGGTACGCATTTCTCCACACTCCCTTCACCGTTTATTTTTGGCAGCATTTTTCCTAATGGCCATTCTGATTGCTGTGAGCTGATAGGTTTTTGTAATATGGGTATGCATGACATTAAAATTATTAAAATTCATCATATTCCTACGCCTTTTTCTTTTCTCTTAATAGAAAAAACCGTAAGTACAATAGAGCTCTTGAAATTGACTTCTTCGAAGGTTGCCCTCTTTTGAATTTTTTGGTCGATTTTTGACCCCAGAAATTTTTTGGAGGGCAGGTGTCATTTACAGAACTGCAAGTTGGTGAAAATTTAGTGACCTTTTGCAGTGGGTTCAAAGCTGCTGTTGTGGGAAACGTCCACAAGGAGGTAGCTTTTCTCCATTCCCCAATCTGGGTACTAGGGCAGCAGAGCCTTTCTGGAAGTCATTGTCCTAGGTTATAAATTAGAATGGAATTTGCCAGGAGAAATCCCCATAAGTTTATGTCTCATTACTTCTTCTTGGTTTTTAAAATTTTTTTAATCTGGGTAAAGTTTAGAATATTGTTTGTCCTAGGTGTACACCATCTGGTCCATTTGTACATTATGTATGTCTATTAATGTACAGATCCTCTTCCCATGTAAAATATTACAGTGTTCCATCGACCTCCCTTGCTATATGTTCGGTCTTTTTGATACATGTATATAATATGTATTTGTATATATATAGTAACACTAATCCTCATTTCTCAATTTCCCCCCTCCTTTCCTTTTAGATGAGCATAGTTTGTTTTGTTTTCTAAGCCTGTGAGTGTCTTTCTCTTTGGAAATATATTCATCTGTGTCAGTTATTAGATAAGGACATAAGTGATTATATAGGCTATAGGTCTTTTGCTTTCCGACCTACTTCATGTTTTGTGATTATCTCCAGGCTCATCTGTGGTGCCTCAAAGAGCAGTGCTTCAGTGTTTTCCATGGCTAATATTCCATTGTGTACATGGACCACGTCTTCTTGGTGCATTCCTCTGTTGATGGACATTTTCCTTGCTTCCAAGTGTTGCCTATGGTAAATATTGCTGGAGGGCAGGATTGCCAGCCTGTGATTTGTGATTTTCATTTTCTCAGGTGATAGACCCAGCAGTGGTTATGATTGATTGACTGGTATGGTAGCTCAACGTTTACCTTTTCAAGGCACCTCAATTGTGCTTTCATTAGTGGCTCTTACCACGTCCCCCTTAGAATCGAGGGTACGCACTTCTCCACAATCACGTCAGCATTTCTTGTTTGCAGCATTTTTGTTGATGGCCATTCTGACTGGTGTGAGCTGATAGGTGTTTGTAATTTGGGTTTACATGTCTGTAAAAATTCCTACAATTCATCATTTTTCCACGCCTTTTTCTTTTCTGTTAAAAGAAAAAAGAACAAAAGTGTGAGTATAATATACCTCTTCAAATTTTCTTTTTGGAAGGTTGCACTCTAGAATTTTTTGGTCGATTTTCGACCTCAGTATTTTTTGGAGGGCGGGTGTCATTTACAGACCTGCAATTGGTGAATATTTAGGGACCTTTTGCAGTGGGTTTAAAGCTGCTGTGGTGGGAAACGGCCACAAGGATGCAGCATTTCTCCATTCCCAAATCTGGGTACTAGGGCAGCAGAGCCGTTCTGGAAGTCGTTTGCCTAGGTTGTAAATTTGAATGGAATGTGCCAGGAAAACCCCCCATAAGTTTATGTCTCATTACTCCTAGTTCGTTGTTTTAATTTTTTCAATTGGGGTAATGGTTAGAATGTTGCTTGTCCAAGGTGTACACACTCTGGTTCATCTACATATTCTATATACCTATTTATGTAGAGATCCTCTTCCCCTGTAAATTATTACAGAGTGTTCCGTAAACCTTCCTTGCTATATGGTCGGTCTTTTTGATATATGTATATAATATGTATTTGTATACATATGGTAACGCTAATCTTCATTTATCCATTCCCCCCACCTTTCCTTTTAGATAAGCGTAGTTTTTTTTTAATAAGTCTGTGATTGACTTTCTCTGTGGAAATATGTTCATTTGTGTCAGTTATTAGATAACGCCTATAAGTGATATCATAGGATATAGGACTTTTGCTTTCCGACTTACCTCATGTTCTGTGATTATCTCCAAGATCATCTATGGTGCCTCAAAGAGCAGTGTTTCATTGTTTTCCATGGCTAGTATTCATTGTGTACATGGACCACTTCTTCTTTATCCTTTCATCTGTTGATGGACATTTTGGTTGCTTCACTGTCTTGGCTATGGTGAATAAGGCTGCAGTGCAGCTTTTGCAGCCCGGGTCTTCTTCATTCTGGTCTTCTCAGGTGAGAGGCCCATTGGTGCGTCTGCTGGATTGAATGGTACCTCAAATTTTCCTTTTCAACGCAGCTCCTTTCTGTTCTCATTATTAGCGTTTAACCCTTTTGCATCTCACCAGCAGCTAGAGGGTACACAGTTCTCTAAAACCTCTTCAGCATTTATTGTTTGTAGACTTTTTGCCAATGGTCAGTCGACTGGTGTGAGTTGAAAACTTTTTGTAGATTAGATTGCATGAGTCTCATACTTCCTGAGGTGGAGCTTTTATCCATTTTCCTTTCTTTAAAAAGAGAGTGAGTAAAACTTACCTCTTCATACTATCTTCTTGAAAATTTGGCCTGTTTTGAATTTTTTGTATCCATTCCCTACCTCAGCACAATTTTGAGGGCAGGTGTCCTTTACAGCCCTGAGTCCTTGTGAATGGTAAGTGACCATTAGCTGTGGGTTAAAAGCTGCTCTTGCGGGAATCGGCCACAAGGCGGCAGCATTTCTCCTTTACCAAATCTGGTTTCTAGGGCAACAGAGCCTTACTGGAAGTGGTGTTCTACGTTGTAAATTAGAATGGAATGTGCGAGGAAAAAGCCCTTTAAGTTTATGTCTCATTACTTCTTGTTGGTATTTTGAACTTAATTTTTATTTCTTATCACAGCAAACTTGATTACAATGTTTTGTTTGTTCTAGGTGTGCAAGATGTGGTTCTTTCACACATATGCATATATCTATTCTTCGGATCCTTTTCCCATGTAGGTTATGACACAATGTTGAGTAGTCTTCTCTTGGTATTGCGTAGGTCTTTGGTGATTATATATTTCACATGTGTTTGTATCTCTCTGTTAACCTCAATATGGTAATGTATCCAATCCTCACACCTTTCCATTTGGTGAACCATAAGTTTTTTTAATGAATCTATGATAGTGTTTCTCTGTGGAAGTATCTTTGTTTGTATCATTTTTTAGGTAACACCTATATGTGATATGATAGGATATGTGTCTTTCGCTTTCTCACTTACTCCAAGTTGCGTGATTACTTCTAGACTCATCTATGGTGCTGCAAATGGCATTGTTTCATTTTTTCACTAGCTCCTATTCCATCTGTACAGGTAGCAGTTCTTCTTTGTCCACCCATCTGTCGGTGGACTTTTTGGTTACTTCCATATCTTGGCTATTGTAATACTATGCAATGTAGATTTGCGTGCCTGTGTCCTTCCAATTCTCTCTTCTTCGTTTATAGGTCTAGGCATAGGTCTGCTAGATCATATGGTAGCTCAATGGTTACCTTTTAAAGGCACCTCTATTCTGTTCTCCTTAGTGGCTCTTTCCAGGTTACGTCCCACTTAAAGTGGAGGGTATGTATTTCTTCCCAGCACCTTCAGCATTTATTCTTTGTAGTTTTTGCTGATGGTTATTCTGAGTGGTGTGAGCTGATACCTCTTTGTGGTTGAATTTGCATGTGTCTCATAATGCGTTGAAATTGAGCTTTAAGACATGTCCTTTTAATTTTTCCAGCTGTGATTAGAGCTTATTTCTTCAAAGTGTTTTCTTAAAGTATGTGTCACCATTTGAAATAGTTTGGCCATTATCTCCCTCAAGACATTTTGAGGGCAGGTTTCATTTACAGCCCTGAAGTACTTGTTCATATGAAGTGACCATTAGCTCAGGCTTTAAACCTGCTTTTGCAGGTAATGGCCAGAGAGCGGCAGCCTTTCTACGTTCCCCATGCTGGTACTAGGGAAACAGACCTACCGGCCAGTGGTGTTCTTCGGTTATAAATTAGAGTGCAATGTGCCCGGATAAACCCACAAATGTTGATGGCTCCTTGCTTTTGTTTGTTTTTAATTTAATTTATATTTATTATTAGAGTAATATTCCATTGTGTACGTGGACCACTTCTTCTTGGTGCATTCCTCGGTTGATGGACATTTTCATTGCTTCCAAGTGCTGGCTATGGTAAATATTGCTGGCGTACAGGTTTGCCAGCCTGTGATTTTTGATTCTCATTTTCTCAGGTGATAGGCCAAGCAGTGGTTGTGATTGATTGACTGGTAGCTCAATGTTTCCCTTTTCAAAGCACCTACGTTGTGTTTTCATTAGTGGCTCTTTACATGCCCCCCCTTACAACCGAGGGTACGCATTTCTCCACACTCCCTTCACCGTTTATTTTTGGCAGCATTTTTCCTAATGGCCATTCTGATTGCTGTGAGCTGATAGGTTTTTGTAATATGGGTATGCATGACATTAAAATTATTAAAATTCATCATATTCCTACGCCTTTTTCTTTTCTCTTAATAGAAAAAACCGTAAGTACAATAGAGCTCTTGAAATTGACTTCTTCGAAGGTTGCCCTCTTTTGAATTTTTTGGTCGATTTTTGACCCCAGAAATTTTTTGGAGGGCAGGTGTCATTTACAGAACTGCAAGTTGGTGAAAATTTAGTGACCTTTTGCAGTGGGTTCAAAGCTGCTGTTGTGGGAAACGTCCACAAGGAGGTAGCTTTTCTCCATTCCCCAATCTGGGTACTAGGGCAGCAGAGCCTTTCTGGAAGTCATTGTCCTAGGTTATAAATTAGAATGGAATTTGCCAGGAGAAATCCCCATAAGTTTATGTCTCATTACTTCTTCTTGGTTTTTAAAATTTTTTTAATCTGGGTAAAGTTTAGAATATTGTTTGTCCTAGGTGTACACCATCTGGTCCATTTGTACATTATGTATGTCTATTAATGTACAGATCCTCTTCCCATGTAAAATATTACAGTGTTCCATCGACCTCCCTTGCTATATGTTCGGTCTTTTTGATACATGTATATAATATGTATTTGTATATATATAGTAACACTAATCCTCATTTCTCAATTTCCCCCCTCCTTTCCTTTTAGATGAGCATAGTTTGTTTTGTTTTCTAAGCCTGTGAGTGTCTTTCTCTTTGGAAATATATTCATCTGTGTCAGTTATTAGATAAGGACATAAGTGATTATATAGGCTATAGGTCTTTTGCTTTCCGACCTACTTCATGTTTTGTGATTATCTCCAGGCTCATCTGTGGTGCCTCAAAGAGCAGTGCTTCAGTGTTTTCCATGGCTAATATTCCATTGTGTACATGGACCACGTCTTCTTGGTGCATTCCTCTGTTGATGGACATTTTCCTTGCTTCCAAGTGTTGCCTATGGTAAATATTGCTGGAGGGCAGGATTGCCAGCCTGTGATTTTTGATTTTCATTTTCTCAGGTGATAGACCCAGCAGTGGTTATGATTGATTGACTGGTATGGTAGCTCAACGTTTACCTTTTCAAGGCACCTCAATTGTGCTTTCATTAGTGGCTCTTACCACGTCCCCCTTAGAATCGAGGGTACGCACTTCTCCACAATCACGTCAGCATTTCTTGTTTGCAGCATTTTTGTTGATGGCCATTCTGACTGGTGTGAGCTGATAGGTGTTTGTAATTTGGGTTTACATGTCTGTAAAAATTCCTACAATTCATCATTTTTCCACGCCTTTTTCTTTTCTGTTAAAAGAAAAAAGAACAAAAGTGTGAGTATAATATACCTCTTCAAATTTTCTTTTTGGAAGGTTGCACTCTAGAATTTTTTGGTCGATTTTCGACCTCAGTATTTTTTGGAGGGCGGGTGTCATTTACAGACCTGCAATTGGTGAATATTTAGGGACCTTTTGCAGTGGGTTTAAAGCTGCTGTGGTGGGAAACGGCCACAAGGATGCAGCATTTCTCCATTCCCAAATCTGGGTACTAGGGCAGCAGAGCCGTTCTGGAAGTCGTTTGCCTAGGTTGTAAATTTGAATGGAATGTGCCAGGAAAACCCCCCATAAGTTTATGTCTCATTACTCCTAGTTCGTTGTTTTAATTTTTTCAATTGGGGTAATGGTTAGAATGTTGCTTGTCCAAGGTGTACACACTCTGGTTCATCTACATATTCTATATACCTATTTATGTAGAGATCCTCTTCCCCTGTAAATTATTACAGAGTGTTCCGTAAACCTTCCTTGCTATATGGTCGGTCTTTTTGATATATGTATATAATATGTATTTGTATACATATGGTAACGCTAATCTTCATTTATCCATTCCCCCCACCTTTCCTTTTAGATAAGCGTAGTTTTTTTTTAATAAGTCTGTGATTGACTTTCTCTGTGGAAATATGTTCATTTGTGTCAGTTATTAGATAACGCCTATAAGTGATATCATAGGATATAGGACTTTTGCTTTCCGACTTACCTCATGTTCTGTGATTATCTCCAAGATCATCTATGGTGCCTCAAAGAGCAGTGTTTCATTGTTTTCCATGGCTAGTATTCATTGTGTACATGGACCACTTCTTCTTTATCCTTTCATCTGTTGATGGACATTTTGGTTGCTTCACTGTCTTGGCTATGGTGAATAAGGCTGCAGTGCAGCTTTTGCAGCCCGGGTCTTCTTCATTCTGGTCTTCTCAGGTGAGAGGCCCATTGGTGCGTCTGCTGGATTGAATGGTACCTCAAATTTTCCTTTTCAACGCAGCTCCTTTCTGTTCTCATTATTAGCGTTTAACCCTTTTGCATCTCACCAGCAGCTAGAGGGTACACAGTTCTCTAAAACCTCTTCAGCATTTATTGTTTGTAGACTTTTTGCCAATGGTCAGTCGACTGGTGTGAGTTGAAAACTTTTTGTAGATTAGATTGCATGAGTCTCATACTTCCTGAGGTGGAGCTTTTATCCATTTTCCTTTCTTTAAAAAGAGAGTGAGTAAAACTTACCTCTTCATACTATCTTCTTGAAAATTTGGCCTGTTTTGAATTTTTTGTATCCATTCCCTACCTCAGCACAATTTTGAGGGCAGGTGTCCTTTACAGCCCTGAGTCCTTGTGAATGGTAAGTGACCATTAGCTGTGGGTTAAAAGCTGCTCTTGCGGGAATCGGCCACAAGGCGGCAGCATTTCTCCTTTACCAAATCTGGTTTCTAGGGCAACAGAGCCTTACTGGAAGTGGTGTTCTACGTTGTAAATTAGAATGGAATGTGCGAGGAAAAAGCCCTTTAAGTTTATGTCTCATTACTTCTTGTTGGTATTTTGAACTTAATTTTTATTTCTTATCACAGCAAACTTGATTACAATGTTTTGTTTGTTCTAGGTGTGCAAGATGTGGTTCTTTCACACATATGCATATATCTATTCTTCGGATCCTTTTCCCATGTAGGTTATGACACAATGTTGAGTAGTCTTCTCTTGGTATTGCGTAGGTCTTTGGTGATTATATATTTCACATGTGTTTGTATCTCTCTGTTAACCTCAATATGGTAATGTATCCAATCCTCACACCTTTCCATTTGGTGAACCATAAGTTTTTTTAATGAATCTATGATAGTGTTTCTCTGTGGAAGTATCTTTGTTTGTATCATTTTTTAGGTAACACCTATATGTGATATGATAGGATATGTGTCTTTCGCTTTCTCACTTACTCCAAGTTGCGTGATTACTTCTAGACTCATCTATGGTGCTGCAAATGGCATTGTTTCATTTTTTCACTAGCTCCTATTCCATCTGTACAGGTAGCAGTTCTTCTTTGTCCACCCATCTGTCGGTGGACTTTTTGGTTACTTCCATATCTTGGCTATTGTAATACTATGCAATGTAGATTTGCGTGCCTGTGTCCTTCCAATTCTCTCTTCTTCGTTTATAGGTCTAGGCATAGGTCTGCTAGATCATATGGTAGCTCAATGGTTACCTTTTAAAGGCACCTCTATTCTGTTCTCCTTAGTGGCTCTTTCCAGGTTACGTCCCACTTAAAGTGGAGGGTATGTATTTCTTCCCAGCACCTTCAGCATTTATTCTTTGTAGTTTTTGCTGATGGTTATTCTGAGTGGTGTGAGCTGATACCTCTTTGTGGTTGAATTTGCATGTGTCTCATAATGCGTTGAAATTGAGCTTTAAGACATGTCCTTTTAATTTTTCCAGCTGTGATTAGAGCTTATTTCTTCAAAGTGTTTTCTTAAAGTATGTGTCACCATTTGAAATATTTTGGCCATTATCTCCCTCAAGACATTTTGAGGGCAGGTTTCATTTACAGCCCTGAAGTACTTGTTCATATGAAGTGACCATTAGCTCAGGCTTTAAACCTGCTTTTGCAGGTAATGGCCAGAGAGCGGCAGCCTTTCTACGTTCCCCATGCTGGTACTAGGGAAACAGACCTACCGGCCAGTGGTGTTCTTCGGTTATAAATTAGAGTGCAATGTGCCCGGATAAACCCACAAATGTTGATGTCTCCTTGCTTTTGTTTGTTTTTAATTTAATTTATATTTATTATTAGAGTAATATTCCATTGTGTACGTGGACCACTTCTTCTTGGTGCATTCCTCGGTTGATGGACATTTTCATTGCTTCCAAGTGCTGGCTATGGTAAATATTGCTGGCGTACAGGTTTGCCAGCCTGTGATTTTTGATTCTCATTTTCTCAGGTGATAGGCCAAGCAGTGGTTGTGATTGATTGACTGGTAGCTCAATGTTTCCCTTTTCAAAGCACCTACGTTGTGTTTTCATTAGTGGCTCTTTACATGCCCCCCCTTACAACCGAGGGTACGCATTTCTCCACACTCCCTTCACCGTTTATTTTTGGCAGCATTTTTCCTAATGGCCATTCTGATTGCTGTGAGCTGATAGGTTTTTGTAATATGGGTATGCATGACATTAAAATTATTAAAATTCATCATATTCCTACGCCTTTTTCTTTTCTCTTAATAGAAAAAACCGTAAGTACAATAGAGCTCTTGAAATTGACTTCTTCGAAGGTTGCCCTCTTTTGAATTTTTTGGTCGATTTTTGACCCCAGAAATTTTTTGGAGGGCAGGTGTCATTTACAGAACTGCAAGTTGGTGAAAATTTAGTGACCTTTTGCAGTGGGTTCAAAGCTGCTGTTGTGGGAAACGTCCACAAGGAGGTAGCTTTTCTCCATTCCCCAATCTGGGTACTAGGGCAGCAGAGCCTTTCTGGAAGTCATTGTCCTAGGTTATAAATTAGAATGGAATTTGCCAGGAGAAATCCCCATAAGTTTATGTCTCATTACTTCTTCTTGGTTTTTAAAATTTTTTTAATCTGGGTAAAGTTTAGAATATTGTTTGTCCTAGGTGTACACCATCTGGTCCATTTGTACATTATGTATGTCTATTAATGTACAGATCCTCTTCCCATGTAAAATATTACAGTGTTCCATCGACCTCCCTTGCTATATGTTCGGTCTTTTTGATACATGTATATAATATGTATTTGTATATATATAGTAACACTAATCCTCATTTCTCAATTTCCCCCCTCCTTTCCTTTTAGATGAGCATAGTTTGTTTTGTTTTCTAAGCCTGTGAGTGTCTTTCTCTTTGGAAATATATTCATCTGTGTCAGTTATTAGATAAGGACATAAGTGATTATATAGGCTATAGGTCTTTTGCTTTCCGACCTACTTCATGTTTTGTGATTATCTCCAGGCTCATCTGTGGTGCCTCAAAGAGCAGTGCTTCAGTGTTTTCCATGGCTAATATTCCATTGTGTACATGGACCACGTCTTCTTGGTGCATTCCTCTGTTGATGGACATTTTCCTTGCTTCCAAGTGTTGCCTATGGTAAATATTGCTGGAGGGCAGGATTGCCAGCCTGTGATTTGTGATTTTCATTTTCTCAGGTGATAGACCCAGCAGTGGTTATGATTGATTGACTGGTATGGTAGCTCAACGTTTACCTTTTCAAGGCACCTCAATTGTGCTTTCATTAGTGGCTCTTACCACGTCCCCCTTAGAATCGAGGGTACGCACTTCTCCACAATCACGTCAGCATTTCTTGTTTGCAGCATTTTTGTTGATGGCCATTCTGACTGGTGTGAGCTGATAGGTGTTTGTAATTTGGGTTTACATGTCTGTAAAAATTCCTACAATTCATCATTTTTCCACGCCTTTTTCTTTTCTGTTAAAAGAAAAAAGAACAAAAGTGTGAGTATAATATACCTCTTCAAATTTTCTTTTTGGAAGGTTGCACTCTAGAATTTTTTGGTCGATTTTCGACCTCAGTATTTTTTGGAGGGCGGGTGTCATTTACAGACCTGCAATTGGTGAATATTTAGGGACCTTTTGCAGTGGGTTTAAAGCTGCTGTGGTGGGAAACGGCCACAAGGATGCAGCATTTCTCCATTCCCAAATCTGGGTACTAGGGCAGCAGAGCCGTTCTGGAAGTCGTTTGCCTAGGTTGTAAATTTGAATGGAATGTGCCAGGAAAACCCCCCATAAGTTTATGTCTCATTACTCCTAGTTCGTTGTTTTAATTTTTTCAATTGGGGTAATGGTTAGAATGTTGCTTGTCCAAGGTGTACACACTCTGGTTCATCTACATATTCTATATACCTATTTATGTAGAGATCCTCTTCCCCTGTAAATTATTACAGAGTGTTCCGTAAACCTTCCTTGCTATATGGTCGGTCTTTTTGATATATGTATATAATATGTATTTGTATACATATGGTAACGCTAATCTTCATTTATCCATTCCCCCCACCTTTCCTTTTAGATAAGCGTAGTTTTTTTTTAATAAGTCTGTGATTGACTTTCTCTGTGGAAATATGTTCATTTGTGTCAGTTATTAGATAACGCCTATAAGTGATATCATAGGATATAGGACTTTTGCTTTCCGACTTACCTCATGTTCTGTGATTATCTCCAAGATCATCTATGGTGCCTCAAAGAGCAGTGTTTCATTGTTTTCCATGGCTAGTATTCATTGTGTACATGGACCACTTCTTCTTTATCCTTTCATCTGTTGATGGACATTTTGGTTGCTTCACTGTCTTGGCTATGGTGAATAAGGCTGCAGTGCAGCTTTTGCAGCCCGGGTCTTCTTCATTCTGGTCTTCTCAGGTGAGAGGCCCATTGGTGCGTCTGCTGGATTGAATGGTACCTCAAATTTTCCTTTTCAACGCAGCTCCTTTCTGTTCTCATTATTAGCGTTTAACCCTTTTGCATCTCACCAGCAGCTAGAGGGTACACAGTTCTCTAAAACCTCTTCAGCATTTATTGTTTGTAGACTTTTTGCCAATGGTCAGTCGACTGGTGTGAGTTGAAAACTTTTTGTAGATTAGATTGCATGAGTCTCATACTTCCTGAGGTGGAGCTTTTATCCATTTTCCTTTCTTTAAAAAGAGAGTGAGTAAAACTTACCTCTTCATACTATCTTCTTGAAAATTTGGCCTGTTTTGAATTTTTTGTATCCATTCCCTACCTCAGCACAATTTTGAGGGCAGGTGTCCTTTACAGCCCTGAGTCCTTGTGAATGGTAAGTGACCATTAGCTGTGGGTTAAAAGCTGCTCTTGCGGGAATCGGCCACAAGGCGGCAGCATTTCTCCTTTACCAAATCTGGTTTCTAGGGCAACAGAGCCTTACTGGAAGTGGTGTTCTACGTTGTAAATTAGAATGGAATGTGCGAGGAAAAAGCCCTTTAAGTTTATGTCTCATTACTTCTTGTTGGTATTTTGAACTTAATTTTTATTTCTTATCACAGCAAACTTGATTACAATGTTTTGTTTGTTCTAGGTGTGCAAGATGTGGTTCTTTCACACATATGCATATATCTATTCTTCGGATCCTTTTCCCATGTAGGTTATGACACAATGTTGAGTAGTCTTCTCTTGGTATTGCGTAGGTCTTTGGTGATTATATATTTCACATGTGTTTGTATCTCTCTGTTAACCTCAATATGGTAATGTATCCAATCCTCACACCTTTCCATTTGGTGAACCATAAGTTTTTTTAATGAATCTATGATAGTGTTTCTCTGTGGAAATATCTTTGTTTGTATCATTTTTTAGGTAACACCTATATGTGATATGATAGGATATGTGTCTTTCGCTTTCTCACTTACTCCAAGTTGCGTGATTACTTCTAGACTCATCTATGGTGCTGCAAATGGCATTGTTTCATTTTTTCACTAGCTCCTATTCCATCTGTACAGGTAGCAGTTCTTCTTTGTCCACCCATCTGTCGGTGGACTTTTTGGTTACTTCCATATCTTGGCTATTGTAATACTATGCAATGTAGATTTGCGTGCCTGTGTCCTTCCAATTCTCTCTTCTTCGTTTATAGGTCTAGGCATAGGTCTGCTAGATCATATGGTAGCTCAATGGTTACCTTTTAAAGGCACCTCTATTCTGTTCTCCTTAGTGGCTCTTTCCAGGTTACGTCCCACTTAAAGTGGAGGGTATGTATTTCTTCCCAGCACCTTCAGCATTTATTCTTTGTAGTTTTTGCTGATGGTTATTCTGAGTGGTGTGAGCTGATACCTCTTTGTGGTTGAATTTGCATGTGTCTCATAATGCGTTGAAATTGAGCTTTAAGACATGTCCTTTTAATTTTTCCAGCTGTGATTAGAGCTTATTTCTTCAAAGTGTTTTCTTAAAGTATGTGTCACCATTTGAAATAGTTTGGCCATTATCTCCCTCAAGACATTTTGAGGGCAGGTTTCATTTACAGCCCTGAAGTGCTTGTTCATATGAAGTGACCATTAGCTCAGGCTTTAAACCTGCTTTTGCAGGTAATGGCCAGAGAGCGGCAGCCTTTCTACGTTCCCCATGCTGGTACTAGGGAAACAGACCTACCGGCCAGTGGTGTTCTTCGGTTATAAATTAGAGTGCAATGTGCCCGGATAAACCCACAAATGTTGATGGCTCCTTGCTTTTGTTTGTTTTTAATTTAATTTATATTTATTATTAGAGTAATATTCCATTGTGTACGTGGACCACTTCTTCTTGGTGCATTCCTCGGTTGATGGACATTTTCATTGCTTCCAAGTGCTGGCTATGGTAAATATTGCTGGCGTACAGGTTTGCCAGCCTGTGATTTTTGATTCTCATTTTCTCAGGTGATAGGCCAAGCAGTGGTTGTGATTGATTGACTGGTAGCTCAATGTTTCCCTTTTCAAAGCACCTACGTTGTGTTTTCATTAGTGGCTCTTTACATGCCCCCCCTTACAACCGAGGGTACGCATTTCTCCACACTCCCTTCACCGTTTATTTTTGGCAGCATTTTTCCTAATGGCCATTCTGATTGCTGTGAGCTGATAGGTTTTTGTAATATGGGTATGCATGACATTAAAATTATTAAAATTCATCATATTCCTACGCCTTTTTCTTTTCTCTTAATAGAAAAAACCGTAAGTACAATAGAGCTCTTGAAATTGACTTCTTCGAAGGTTGCCCTCTTTTGAATTTTTTGGTCGATTTTTGACCCCAGAAATTTTTTGGAGGGCAGGTGTCATTTACAGAACTGCAAGTTGGTGAAAATTTAGTGACCTTTTGCAGTGGGTTCAAAGCTGCTGTTGTGGGAAACGTCCACAAGGAGGTAGCTTTTCTCCATTCCCCAATCTGGGTACTAGGGCAGCAGAGCCTTTCTGGAAGTCATTGTCCTAGGTTATAAATTAGAATGGAATTTGCCAGGAGAAATCCCCATAAGTTTATGTCTCATTACTTCTTCTTGGTTTTTAAAATTTTTTTAATCTGGGTAAAGTTTAGAATATTGTTTGTCCTAGGTGTACACCATCTGGTCCATTTGTACATTATGTATGTCTATTAATGTACAGATCCTCTTCCCATGTAAAATATTACAGTGTTCCATCGACCTCCCTTGCTATATGTTCGGTCTTTTTGATACATGTATATAATATGTATTTGTATATATATAGTAACACTAATCCTCATTTCTCAATTTCCCCCCTCCTTTCCTTTTAGATGAGCATAGTTTGTTTTGTTTTCTAAGCCTGTGAGTGTCTTTCTCTTTGGAAATATATTCATCTGTGTCAGTTATTAGATAAGGACATAAGTGATTATATAGGCTATAGGTCTTTTGCTTTCCGACCTACTTCATGTTTTGTGATTATCTCCAGGCTCATCTGTGGTGCCTCAAAGAGCAGTGCTTCAGTGTTTTCCATGGCTAATATTCCATTGTGTACATGGACCACGTCTTCTTGGTGCATTCCTCTGTTGATGGACATTTTCCTTGCTTCCAAGTGTTGCCTATGGTAAATATTGCTGGAGGGCAGGATTGCCAGCCTGTGATTTTTGATTTTCATTTTCTCAGGTGATAGACCCAGCAGTGGTTATGATTGATTGACTGGTATGGTAGCTCAACGTTTACCTTTTCAAGGCACCTCAATTGTGCTTTCATTAGTGGCTCTTACCACGTCCCCCTTAGAATCGAGGGTACGCACTTCTCCACAATCACGTCAGCATTTCTTGTTTGCAGCATTTTTGTTGATGGCCATTCTGACTGGTGTGAGCTGATAGGTGTTTGTAATTTGGGTTTACATGTCTGTAAAAATTCCTACAATTCATCATTTTTCCACGCCTTTTTCTTTTCTGTTAAAAGAAAAAAGAACAAAAGTGTGAGTATAATATACCTCTTCAAATTTTCTTTTTGGAAGGTTGCACTCTAGAATTTTTTGGTCGATTTTCGACCTCAGTATTTTTTGGAGGGCGGGTGTCATTTACAGACCTGCAATTGGTGAATATTTAGGGACCTTTTGCAGTGGGTTTAAAGCTGCTGTGGTGGGAAACGGCCACAAGGATGCAGCATTTCTCCATTCCCAAATCTGGGTACTAGGGCAGCAGAGCCGTTCTGGAAGTCGTTTGCCTAGGTTGTAAATTTGAATGGAATGTGCCAGGAAAACCCCCCATAAGTTTATGTCTCATTACTCCTAGTTCGTTGTTTTAATTTTTTCAATTGGGGTAATGGTTAGAATGTTGCTTGTCCAAGGTGTACACACTCTGGTTCATCTACATATTCTATATACCTATTTATGTAGAGATCCTCTTCCCCTGTAAATTATTACAGAGTGTTCCGTAAACCTTCCTTGCTATATGGTCGGTCTTTTTGATATATGTATATAATATGTATTTGTATACATATGGTAACGCTAATCTTCATTTATCCATTCCCCCCACCTTTCCTTTTAGATAAGCATAGTTTTTTTATAATAGATATGGTCAATCCAGGTGGCATCACAGCCCCTGAACGAATTTTGTAAGAATTTCTCTCTCTTTCACTGTCTTTGTTTCACGGGTTTTGAAAAGTAATTGATTTTTATAATGGGGTTTAGCTGCTTTTCACTGCTGCGTTTATGCCGCTTTACACACACTTGACTCACTTACAGAGAGATATCAATATATAGGTTTTAATATTCTTACTAGTCAGATATATTCTTGTGCGGTGAATAGGGGGTGATGAGTCCAGTTCACTGAGCAAGGAGTAGGTCTTGTCTCTTACATATTGGGTTTATGGAACGGTATCTGAGCTAATTTGAAACCCTTGTTTTATGCATCACCCCACCTCACCTTTCCCGTTAAGCAGCCATAGTGTGTTTTCTAAACGTGTGACTCTGTTCTGTTTTGTAATTCAGTTCAAGGGTAGCGGTTTTTACATTCCCTCTATGAGTGATATCTTATGATAAGTGTCTTTTTCTGTGTGACTTATTTCACTTAGAATCGTCATACCTAAATCCACTCCTCATGCTGCTACTAGCCTTATGACATTGATTTCATGGCTGAGTGATATTCCATTGTACATAAGGACCACAACTTCTTTATCCATTCTTCTCTTTCCTGGGATATTTAAGGTGTAGCGAAGTGGAGGTTCTTGTCAACAGAGTAGCCCAAAACTTTGGGGTGCCTGTGTCATGCTGATTTTTAGTTTTCCCAATTTATACGCCCATGAGTGGAAGTGCGCTATGCTCTCTAAGCTGAGTTTTTTAGATGTTTCAGGACACACTGTACACTTCTCCAGAGTGGCTGTTGGCAATTTACATCCCGCCCATCAGCGTAGCAAGGCTCCCATTTCTCCATGGCCTGTCCTGCATTTCTGGTTTTGACACTTTATTCAGCATGGCCCTTTTGACCGATGGGAAGCGAGACTTCTTTGTAGCGCTGATTTGCCTTTCCAGGTTGCTTGGTTGGCCAAAAAGGGCGTATGCGTTTTTTCCTGAATATATTCAGGAAAAAACGCATACGCCCTTTTTGGCCAAGGGCATCATTGTCGAGGTTTTGCCGCTTTTCCTGTGCTTTAAAGGCGATTCGAATCTACCTCCTGAAATCTGTTTCCTGCAATTCTGCCTTGCTTTCAAATCCTCTTCGTTGCCTTCCCTCAATATATTTGTGGACGAGAGTTATCATTTCTAAGACTGCAGGTTTGTGAATTGCAGTGCCCCTGAGCTCCATTCTTCAACTCGCTTTCTTGGGAGCTGGCCGCAAAAGCGCAGGATTGCTTCAGGCCGTATTCTGGTTCCTGGCGGCAGGCTGAGCCTGTGGTTAATTCTTCTTCCTGATGGGAAAATAGAGTGACCTTTGCCTGTCCCAACACCTAGAGCTAGTCTCTCATTGGTTCCCCCTCTTCCCGTTCATCCTCAGGACAATTAGCAACCTGTACGGAACAGGAGGATAAAGGTGCTGATTCTCCAAGGAGGGAGATTGCTAGTAAAGCGGCTGGAATGGCGAACCGGAGCACAAGGAGATGAGAAATGAGGTGCGTTTTAGAAACCTTTCCCGATCACACGGTGTACCATCTTCGGGGTTTCTCATGCATGTTTTCAATATAGGAAGATGCCCTTGAACCTGGAGATTTGGGACCCATGGGATGGGTACCACGCCGTATTACTTTAAAGGGCCTGCGTTTGCTCACCCAACCTCACCAAACCTCTCAGCCCCAAGAGTGTCCACCCTTATGTCTCAATCAGCTGTGGGTCTAGATATGGTCAATCCAGGTGGCATCACAGCCCCTGAACGAATTTTGTAAGAATTTCTCTCTCTTTCACTGTCTTTGTTTCACGGGTTTTGAAAAGTAATTGATTTTTATAATGGGGTTTGGCTGCTTTTCACTGTTGTGTTTATGCCGCTTTACACCCACTTGACTCACTTACAGAGAGATATCAATACATAGGTTTGAAGATACTTACTAGTCAGATATATTCTTGGGCGGTGAATAGGGGGTGTTGAGTCCAGTTCACTGAGCAAGGAGTAGGTCTTGTCTATTACATATTGGGTTTATGGAACGGTATCTGAGCTAATTTGAAACCCTTGTTTTATGCATCACCCCACCTCACCTTTCCCGTTAAGCAGCCATAGTGTGTTTTCTAAACGTGTGACTCTGTTCTGTTTTGTAATTCAGTTCAAGGGTAGCGGTTTTGACATTCCCTCTATAAGTGATATCTCATGATAAGTGTCTTTTTCTGTGTGATTTATTTCACTTAGAATGGTCGTACCTAAATCCACTCATCATGCTGCTACTAGCCTTATGACGTTGATTTCATGGCTGAGTGATATTCCATTGTACATAAGGACCGCAACTTCTTTATCCATTCTTCTCTTTCCTGGGATATTTAAGGTGTAACGAAGTGGAGGTTCTTGTCAAGAGAGTAGCCCAAAACTTTTGGGTGCCTGTGTCTTGCTGATTTTTAGTTTTCCCAATTTATACGCCCATGAGAGGAAGTGCCCTATGGTCTCTAAGCTGAGTTTTTTAGATGTTTCAGGACACACCGTACACTTCTCCGGAGTGGCTGTTAGCAATTTACATCCCGCCCATCAGCGTAGCAAGGCTCCCATTTCTCCATGGCCTGTCCTGCATTTCTGGTTTTGACACTTTATTCAGCATGGCCCTTTTGACCGATGGGAAGCGAGACTTCTTTGTAGCGCTGATTTGCCTTTCCAGGTTGCTTGGTTGGCCAAAAAGGGCGTATGCGTTTTTTCCTGAATATATTCAGGAAAAAACGCATACGCCCTTTTTGACCAAGGGCATCATTGTCGAGGTTTTGCAGCTTTTCCTGTGCTTTAAAGGCGATTCGAATCTACCTCGTGAAATCTGTTTCCTGCAATTCTGCCTTGCTTTCAAATCCTCTTCGTTGCCTTCCCTCAATATATTTGTGGACGAGAGTTATCATTTCTAAGTCTGCAGGTTTGTGAATTGTAGTGCCCCTGAGCTCCATTCTTCAACTCGCTTTCTTGGGAGCTGGCCGCAAAAGCGCAGGATTGCTTCAGGCCGTCTTCTGGTTCCTGGTGGCAGGCTGAGCCTGTGGTTAATTCTTCTTCCTGATGGGAAAATAGAGTGACCTGTGCCTGTCCCAACACCTAGAGCTAGTCTCTCATTGGTTCCCCCTCTTCCCGTTCATCCTCAGGACAATTAGCAACCTGTACGGAACAGGAGTATAAAGGTGCTGATTCTCCAAGGAGGGAGATTGCTAGTAAAGCGGCTGGAATGGCGAACCGGAGCACAAGGAGATGAGAAATGAGGTGCGTTTTAGCAACCTTTCCCGATCACACGGTGTACCATCTTCGGGGTTTCTCATGCATGTTTTCAATATAGGACGATGCCCTTGAACCTGGAGATTTGGGACCCATGGGATGGGTACCACGCCGTATTACTTTAAAGGGTCTGCGTTTGCTCACCCAACCTCACCAAACCTCTCAGCCCCAAGAGTGTCCACCCTTATGTCTCAATCAGCTGTGGGTCTAGATATGGTCAATCCAGGTGGCATCACAGCTCCTGAACGAATTTTGTAAGAATTTCTCTCTCTTTCACTGTCTTTGTTTCACGGGTTTTGAAACGTAATTGATTTTTATAATGGGGTTTAGCTGCTTTTCACTGCTGTGTTTATGCCGCTTTACACCCATTTGACTCACTTACAGAGAGATATCAATACATAGGTTTTAAGATTCTTACTAGTCAGATATATTCTTGGGCGGTGAATAGGGGGTGTTGAGTCCAGTTCACTGAGCAAGGAGTAGGTCTTGTCTATTACATATTGGGTTTCTGGAACGGTATCTGAGCTAATTTGAAACCCGTGTTTTATGCATCACCCCACCTCACCTTTCCCGTTAAGCAGCCATAGTGTGTTTTCTAAACGTGTGACTCTGTTCTGTTTTGTAATTCAGTTCAAGGGTAGCGGTTTTTACATTCCCTCTATGAGTGATATCTTATGATAAGTGTCTTTTTCTGTGTGACTTATTTCACTTAGAATCGTCATACCTAAATCCACTCATCATGCTGCTACTAGCCTTATGACATTGATTTCATGGCTGAGTGATATTCCATTGTACATAAGGACCACAACTTCTTTATCCATTCTTCTCTTTCCTGGGATATTTAAGGTGTAGCGAAGTGGAGGTTCTTGTCAACAGAGTAGCCCAAAACTTTGGGGTGCCTGTGTCATGCTGATTTTTAGTTTTCCCAATTTATACGCCCATGAGTGGAAGTGCGCTATGCTCTCTAAGCTGAGTTTTTTAGATGTTTCAGGACACACTGTACACTTCTCCAGAGTGGCTGTTGGCAATTTACATCCCGCCCATCAGCGTAGCAAGGCTCCCATTTCTCCATGGCCTGTCCTGCATTTCTGGTTTTGACACTTTATTCAGCATGGCCCTTTTGACCGATGGGAAGCGAGACTTCTTTGTAGCGCTGATTTGCCTTTCCAGGTTGCTTGGTTGGCCAAAAAGGGCGTATGCGTTTTCTCCTGAATATATTCAGGAAAAAACGCATACGCCCTTTTTGGCCAAGGGCATCATTGTCGAGGTTTTGCCGCTTTTCCTGTGCTTTAAAGGCGATTCGAATCTACCTCCTGAAATCTGTTTCCTGCAATTCTGCCTTGCTTTCAAATCCTCTTCGTTGCCTTCCCTCAATATATTTGTGGACGAGAGTTATCATTTCTAAGACTGCAGGTTTGTGAATTGCAGTGCCCCTGAGCTCCATTCTTCAACTCGCTTTCTTGGGAGCTGGCCGCAAAAGCGCAGGATTGCTTCAGGCCATATTCTGGTTCCTGGCGGCAGGCTGAGCCTGTGGTTAATTCTTCTTCCTGATGGGAAAATAGAATGACCTGTGCCTGCCCCAACACCTAGAGCTAGTCTCTCATTGGTTCCCCCTCTTCCCGTTCATCCTCAGGACAATTTGCAACCTGTACGGAACAGGAGGATAATGGTGCTGATTCTCAAAGGAGGGAGATTGCTAGTAAAGCGGCTGGAATGGCGAACCGGAGCACAAGGAGATGAGAAATGAGGTGCGTTTTAGAAACCTTTCCCGATCACACGGTGTACCATCTTCGGGGTTTCTCATGCATGTTTTCAATGTAGGACGATGCCCTTGAACCTGGAGATTTGGGACCCATGGGATGGGTACCACGCCGAATTACTTTAAAGGGTCTGCGTTAGCTCAGCCAACCTCACCAAACCTCTCAGCCCCACGAGTGTCCACCCTTATGTCTCAATCAGCTGTGGGTCTAGATATGGTCAATCCAGGTGGCATCACAGCCCCTGAACGAATTTTGTAAGAATTTCTCTCTCTTTCACTGTCTTTGTTTCACAGGTTTTTTAAAGTAATTGATTTTTATAATGGGGTTTAGCTGCTTTTCACTGCTGTGTTTATGCCGCTTTACACCCACTTGACTCACTTACAGAGAGATATCAATACATAGGTTTTAAGATTCTTACTAGTCAGATATATTCTTGGGCGGTGAATAGGGGGTGTTGAGTCCAGTTCACGGAGAAAGGAGTAGGTCTTGTCTATTACATATTGGGTTTCTGGAACGGTATCTGAGCTAATTTGAAACCCTTGTTTTATGCATCACCCCACCTCACCTTTCCCGTTAAGCAGCCATAGTGTGTTTTCTAAACGTGTGACTCTGTTCTGTTTTGTAATTCAGTTCAAGGGTAGCGGTTTTGACATTCCCTCTATAAGTGATATCTCATGATAAGTGTCTTTTTCTGTGTGACTTATTTCACTTAGAATCGTCGTACCTAAATCCACTCATCATGCTGCTACTAGCCTTATGACGTTGATTTCATGGCTGAGTGATATTCCATTGTACATAAGGACCACAACTTCTTTATCCATTCTTCTCTTTCCTGGGATATTTAAGGTGTAACGAAGTGGAGGTTCTTGTCAACAGAGCAGCCCACAACTTTGGGGTGCCTGTGTCTTGCTGATTTTTAGTTTTCCCAATTTATACGCCCATGAGAGGAAGTGCCCTATGGTCTCTAAGCTGAGTTTTTTAGATGTTTCAGGACACACCGTACACTTCTCCAGTGTGGCTGTTGGCAATTTACATCCCGCCCATCAGCGTAGCAAGGCTCCCATTTCTCCAAGGCCTGTCCAGCATTTCTGGTTTTGACACTTTATTCAGCATGGCCCTTTTGACCGATGGGAAGCGAGACTTCTTTGTAGCGCTGATTTGCCTTTCCAGGTTGCTTGGTTGGCCAAAAAGGGCGTATGCGTTTTCTCCTGAATATATTCAGGAAAAAACGCATACGCCCTTTTTGGCCAAGGGCATCATTGTCGAGGTTTTGCCGCTTTTCCTGTGCTTTAAAGGCGATTCGAATCTACCTCCTGAAATCTGTTTCCTGCAATTCTGCCTTGGTTTCAAATCCTCTTCGTTGCCTTCCCTCAATATATTTGTGGACGAGAGTTATCATTTCTAAGTTTGCAGGTTTGTGAATTGTAGTGCCCCTGAGCTCCATTCTTCAACTCGCTTTCTTGGGAGCTGGCCGCAAAAGCGCAGGATTGCTTCAGGCCGTCTTCTGGTTCCTGGTGGCAGGCTGAGCCTGTGGTTAATTCTTCTTCCTGATGGGAAAATAGAGTGACCAGTGCCTGTCCCAACACCTAGAGCTAGTCTCTCATTGGTTTCCCCTCTTCCCGTTCATCCTCAGGACAATTAGCAACCTGTACGGAACAGGAGGATAAAGGTGCTGATTCTCCAAGGAGGGAGATTGCTAGTAAAGCGGCTGGAATGGCGAACCGGAGCACAAGGAGATGAGAAATGAGGTGCGTTTTAGAAACCTTTCCCGATCACACGGTGTACCATCTTCGGGGTTTCTCATGCATGTTTTCAATATAGGAAGATGCCCTTGAACCTGGAGATTTGGGACCCATGGGATGGGTACCACGCCGTATTACTTTAAAGGGTCTGCGTTTGCTCACCCAACCTCACCAAACCTCTCAGCCCCAAGAGTGTCCACCCTTATGTCTCAATCAGCTGTGGGTCTAGATATGGTCAATCCAGGTGGCATCACAGCCCCTGAACGAATTTTGTAAGAATTTCTCTCTCTTTCACTGTCTTTGTTTCACGGGTTTTGAAAAGTAATTGATTTTTATAATGGGGTTTAGGTGCTTTTCACTGCTGTGTTTATGCCGCTTTATACCCACTTGACTCACTTACAGAGAGATATCAATACATAGGTTTGAAGATTCTTACTAGTCAGATATATTCTTGGGCGGTGAATAGGGGGTGTTGAGTCCAGTTCACTGAGCAAGGAGTAGGTCTTGTCTATTACATATTGGGTTTATGGAACGGTATCTGAGCTAATTTGAAACCCTTGATTTATGCATCACCCCACCTCACCTTTCCCGTTAAGCACCCATAGTGTGTTTGCTAAACGTGTGACTCTGTTCTGTTTTGTAATTCAGTTCAAGGGTAGCGGTTTTTACATTCCCTCTATAAGTGATATCTTATGATAAGTGTCTTTTTCTGTGTGATTTATTTCACTTAGAATCGTCATACCTAAATCCACTCATCATGCTGCTACTAGCCTTATGACATTGATTTCATGGCTGAGTGATATTCCATTGTACATAAGGACCACAACTTCTTTATCCATTCTTCTCTTTCCTCGGATATTTAAGGTGTAATGAAGTGGAGGTTTTTGTCAACAGAGTAGCCCAAAACTTTGGGGTGCCTGTGTCTTGCTGATTTTTAGTTTTCCCAATTTATACGCCCATGAGTGGAAGTGCCCAAGCTCTCTAAGCTGAGTTTTTTAGATGTTTCAGGACACACCGTACACTTCTCCAGAGTGGCTGTTGGCAATTTACATCCCGCCCATCAGCGTAGCAAGGCTCCCATTTCTCCATGGCCTGTCCTGCATTTCTGGTTTTGACACTTTATTCAGCATGGCCCTTTTGACCGATGGGAAGCGAGACTTCTTTGTAGCGCTGATTTGCCTTTCCAGGTTGCTTGGTTGGCCAAAAAGGGCGTATGCGTTTTTTCCTGAATATATTCAGGAAAAAACGCATACGCCCTTTTTGGCCAAGGGCATCATTGTCGAGGTTTTGCCGCTTTTCCTGTACTTTAAAGGCGATTCGAATCTACCTCCTGAAATCTGTTTCCTGCAATTCTGCCTTGCTTTCAAATCCTCTTCGTTGCCTTCCCTCAATATATTTGTGGACGAGAGTTATCATTTCTAAGTCTGCAGGTTTGTGAATTGCAGTGCCCCTGAGCTCCATTCTTCAACTCGCTTTCTTGGGAGCTGGCCGCAAAAGCACAGGATTGCTTCAGGCCGTATTCTGCTTCCTGGCGGCAGGCTGAGCCTGTGGTTATTTCTTCTTCCTGATGGGAAAATAGAGTGACCTGTGCCTGTCCCAACACCTAGAGCTAGTCTCTCATTGGGTCCCCCTCTTCCCGTTCATTCTCAGGACAAATTGCAACCTGTACGGAACAGGAGGATAAAGGTGCTGATTCTCCAAGGAGGGAGATTGCTAGTAAAGCGGCTGGAATGGAGAACCGGAACACAAGGAGATGAGAAATGAGGTGCGTTTTAGAAACCTTTCCCGATCACACGGTGTGCCATCTTCGGGGTTTCTCATGCATGTTTTCAATGTAGGACGATGCCCTTGAACCTGGAGATTGGGGACCCATGGGATGGGTACCACGCCGTATTAATTTAATGGGTCTGCGTTTGCTCACCCAACCTCACCAAACCTCTCAGCCCCAAGAGTGTCCACCCTTATGTCTCAATCAGCTGTGGGTCTAGATATGTTCAATCCAGGTGGCATTAGAGCCCCTGAACGAATTTTGTAAGAATTTCTCTCTCTTTCACTGTCTTTGTTTCACGGGTTTTGAAAAGTAATTGATTTTTATAATGGGGTTTAGCTGCTTTTCACTGCTGTGTTTATGCCGCTTTATACCCACTTGACTCACTTACAGAGAGATATCAATACATAGGTTTGAAGATTCTTACTAGTCAGATATATTCTTGGGCGGTGAATAGGGGGTGTTGAGGCCAGTTCACTGAGCAAGGAGTAGGTCTTGTCTATTACATATTGGGTTTATGGAACGGTATCTGAGCTAATTTGAAACCCTTGTTTTATGCATCACCCCACCTCACCTTTCCCGTTAAGCAGACATAGTCTGTTTTCTAAACGTGTGACTCTGTTCTGTTTTGTATTTCAGTTCAAGGGTAGCGGTTTTTACATTCCCTCTATAAGTGATATCTCATGATAGGTGTCTTTTTCTGTGTGACTTATTTCACTTAGAATCGTCATACCTAAATCCACTCATCATGCTGCTACTAGCCTTATGACATTGATTTCATGGCTGAGTGATATTCCATTGTACATAAGGACCACATCTTCTTTATCCATTCTTCTCTTTCCTGGGATATTTAAGGTGTAACGAAGTGGAGGTTCTTGTCAACAGAGTAGCCCAAAACTTTGGGGTGCCTGTGTCTTGCTGATTTTTAGTTTTCCCAATTTATACGCCCATGAGTGGAAGGGCCCTATGCTCTCTAAGCTGAGTTTTTTAGATGTTTCAGGACACACCGTATACTTCTCCAGAGTGGCTGTTGGCAATTTACATCCCGCCCATCAGCGTAGCAAGGCTCCCATTTCTCCATGGCCTGTCCTGCATTTCTGGTTTTGACACTTTATTCAGCATGGCGCTTTTGACCGATTGGAAGCGAGACTTCTTTGTAGCGCTGATTTGCCTTTCCAGGTTGCTTGGTTGGCCAAAAAGGGCGTATGCGTTTTTTCCTGAATATATTCAGGAAAAAACGCATACGCCCTTTTTGGCCAAGGGCATCATTGTCGAGGTTTTGCCGCTTTTCCTGTGCTTTAAAGGCGATTCAAATCTACCTCCTGAAATCTGTTTCCTGCAATTCTTCCTTGCTTTCAAATCCTCTTCGTTGCCTTCCCTCAATATATTTGTGGTCGAGAGTTATCATTTCTAAGTCTGCAGGTTTGTGAATTGCAGTGCCCCTGAGCTCCATTATTCAACTCGCTTTCTTGGGAGCTGGCCGCAAAAGCGCAGGATTGCTTCAGGCCGTATTCTGGTTCCTGGCGGCAGGCTGAGCCTGTGGTTAATTCTTCTTCCTGATGGGAAAACAGTGTCACCTGTGCCTGTCCCAACACCTAGAGCTAGTCTCTCATTGGTTCCCCCTCTTCCCGTTCATCCTCAGGACAAATTGCAACCTGTACGGAACAGGAGGATAAAGGTGCTGATTCTCCAAGGAGAGAGATTGCTAGTAAAGCGGCTGGAATGGCGAACCGGAGCACAAGGAGATGAGAAATGAGGTGCGTTTTAGAAACCTTTCCCCATCACACGGTGTGCCATCTTCGGGGTTTCTCATGCATGTTTTCAATGTAGGACGATGCCCTTGAACCTGGAGATTTGGGACCCATGGGATGGGTACAACGCCGTATTAATTTAAAGGGTCTGCGTTAGCTCACCCAACCTCACAAAACCTCTTAGCCCCACGAGTGTCCACCCATATGTCTCAATCAGCTGTGGGTCTAGATATGGTCAATCCAGGTGGCATCACAGCCCCTGAACGAATTTTGTAAGAATTTCTCTCTCTTTCACTGTCTTTGTTTCACGGGTTTTGAAAAGTAATTGATTGTTATAATGGGGTTTGGCTGCTTTTCACTGCTGTGTTTATGCCGCTTTACACCCACTTGACTCACTTCCAGAGAGATATCAATAGATAGGTTTTATGATTCTTACTAGTCAGATATATTCTTGGGCGGTGAATAGGGTTTGTTGAGTCCAGTTCACTGAGCAAGGAGTAGGTCTTGTCTATTACATATTGGGTTTATGGAACGATATCTGAGCTAATTTGAAACCCTTGTTTTATGCATCACCCCACCTCACCTTTCCCGTTAAGCAGCCATAGTCTGTTTTCTAAACGTGTGATTCTGTTCTGTTTTGTAATTCAGTTCAAGGGTAGCGGTTTTTACATTCCCTCTATAAGTGATATCTCATGATAAGTGTCTTTTTCTGTGTGACTTATTTCACTTAGAATCGTCATACCTAAATCCACTCATCATGCTGCTACTAGCCTTATGACATTGATTTCATGGCTGAGTGATATTCCATTGTATATAAGGATCACATCTTCTTTATCCCTTCTTCTCTTTCCTGGGATATTTAAGGTGTAACGAAGTGGAGGTTCTTGTCAACAGAGTAGCCCAAAACTTTGGGGTGCCTGTGTCTTGCTGATTTTTAGTTTTCCCAATTTATACGCCCATGAGTGGAAGTGCCCTATGCTCTCTAAGCTGAGTTTTTTAGATGTTTCAGGACACACCGTACACTTCTCCAGAGTGGCTGTTGGCAATTTACATCCCGCCCATCAGCGTAGAAAGGCTCCCATTTCTCCATGGCCTCTCCTGCATTTCTGGTTTTGACACTTTATTCAGCATGGCCCTTTTGACCGATGGGAAGCGAGACTTCTTTGTAGCGCTGATTTGCCTTTCCAGGTTGCTTGGTTGGCCAAAAAGGGCGTATGCGTTTTTTCCTGAATATATTCAGGAAAAAACGCATACGCCCTTTTTGGCCAAGGGCATCATTGTCGAGGTTTTGCCGCTTTTCCTGTGCTTTAAAGGCGATTCGAATCTACCTCCTGAAATCTGTTTCCTGCAATTCTGCCTTGCTTTCAAATCCTCTTCGTTGCCTTCCCTCAATATATTTGTGGACGAGAGTTATCATTTCTAAGTCTGCAGGTTTGTGAATTGCAGTGCCCCTGAGCTCCATTCTTCAACTCGCTTTCTTGGGAGCTGGCCGCAAAAGCGCAGGATTGCTTCAGGCCGTATTCTGCTTCCTGGCGGCAGGCTGAGCCTGTGGTTAATTCTTCTTCCTGATGGGAAAATAGAGTGACCTGTGCCTGTCCCAACACCTAGAGCTAGTCTCTCATTGGTTCCCCCTCTTCCCGTTCATTCTCAGGACAAATTGCAACCTGTACGGAACAGGAGGATAAAGGTGCTGATTCTCCAAGGAGGGAGATTGCTAGTAAAGCGGCTGGAATGGAGAACCGGAACACAAGGAGATGAGAAATGAGGTGCGTTTTAGGAACCTTTCCCGATCACACGGTGTGCCATCTTCGGGGTTTCTCATGCATGTTTTCAATGTAGGACGATGCCCTTGAACCTGGAGATTTGGGACCCATGGGATGGGTACCACGCCGTATTAATTTAAAGGGTCTGCGTTTGCTCACCCAACCTCACCAAACCTCTCAGCCCCAAGAGTGTCCACCCTTATGTCTCAATCAGCTGTGGGTCTAGATATGTTCAATCCAGGTGGCATCAGAGCCCCTGAACGAATTTTGTAACAATTTCTCTCTCTTTCACTGTCTTTGTTTCACGGGTTTTGAAAAGTAATTGATTTTTATAATGGGGTTTAGCTGCTTTTCACTGCTGTGTTTATGCCGCTTTATACCCACTTGACTCACTTACAGAGAGATATCAATACATAGGTTTGAAGATTCTTACTAATCAGATATATTCTTGGGCGGTGAATAGGGGGTGTTGAGGCCAGTTCACTGAGCAAGGAGTAGGTCTTGTCTATTACATATTGGGTTTATGGAACGGTATCTGAGCTAATTTGAAACCCTTGTTTTATGCATCACCCCACCTCACCTTTCCCGTTAAGCAGCCATAGTGTGTTTTCTAAACGTGTGACTCTGTTCTGTTTTGTAATTCAGTTCAAGGGTAGCGGTTTTTACATTCCCTCTATAAGTGATATCTCATGATAGGTGTCTTTTTCTGTGTGACTTATTTCACTTAGAATCGTCATACCTAAATCCACTCATCATGCTGCTACTAGCCTTATGACATTGATTTCATGGCTGAGTGGTATTCCATTGTACATGAGGACCGCAACTTCTTTATCCATTCTTCTCTTTCCTGGGATATTTAAGGTGTAACGAAGTGGAGGTTCTTGTCAACAGAGTAGCCCAAAACTTTGGGGTGCCTGTGTCTTGCTGAGTTTTAGTTTTCCGAATTTATACGCCCATGCGTGGAAGTGCCCTATGCTCTCTAAGCTGAGTTTTTTAGATGTTTCAGGACACACCGTACACTTCTGCAGAGTGGCTGTTGGCAATTTACATCCCGCCCATCAGCGTAGCAAGGCTCCCATTTCTCCATGGCCTGTCCTGCATTTCTGGTTTGGACACTTTATTCAGCATGGCCCTTTTGACCGATGGGAAGCGAGACTTCTTTGTAGCGCTGATTTGCCTTTCCAGGTTGCTTGGTTGGCCAAAAAGGGCGTATGCGTTTTTTCCTGAATATATTCAGGAAAAAACGCATACGCCCTTTTTGGCCAAGGGCATCATTGTCGAGGTTTTGCCGCTTTTCCTGTGCTTTAAAGGCGATTCAAATCTACCTCCTGAAATCTGTTTCCTGCAATTCTTCCTTGCTTTCAAATCCTCTTCGTTGCCTTCCCTCAATATATTTGTTAACGAGAGTTATCATTTCTAACTCTGCAGGTTTGTGAATTGCAGTGCCCCTGAGCTCCATTATTCAACTCGCTTTCTTGGGAGCTGGCCGCAAAAGCGCAGGATTGCTTCAGGCCGTATTCTGGTTCCTGGCGGCAGGCTGAGCCTGTGGTTAATTCTTCTTCCTGATGGGAAAATAGTGTCACCTGTGCCTGTCCCAACACCTAGAGCTAGTCTCTCATTGGTTCCCCCTCTTCCCGTTCATCCTCAGGACAAATTGCAACCTGTACGGAACAGGAGGATAAAGGTGCTGATTCTCCAAGGAGAGAGATTGCTAGTAAAGCGGCTGGAATGGCGAACCGGAGCACAAGGAGATGAGAAATGAGGTGCGTTTTATAAACCTTTCCCCATCACACGGTGTGCCATCTTCGGGGTTTCTCATGCATGTTTTCAATGTAGGACGATGCCCTTGAACCTGGAGATTTGGGACCCATGGGATGGGTACCACGCCGTATTAATTTAAAGGGTCTGCGTTAGCTCACCCAACCTCACCAAACCTCCCAGCCCCAAGAGTGTCCACCCATATGTCTCAATCAGCTGTGAGTCTAGATATGGTCAATCCAGGTGGCATCACAGCCCCTGAACGAATTTTGTAAGAATTTCTCTCTCTTTCACTGTCTTTGTTTTACGGGTTTTGAAAAGTAATTGATTTTTATAATGGGGTTTGGCTGCTTTTCACTGCTGTGTTTATGCCGCTTTACACCCACTTGACTCACTTACAGAGAGATATCAATACATAGGTTTGAAGATTCTTACTAGTCAGATATATTCTTGGGCGGTGAATAGGGGGTGTTGAGTCCAGTTCACTGAGCAAGGACTAGGTCTTGTCTATTACATATTGGGTTTATGGAACGATATCTGAGCTAATTTGAAACCTTTTTTTTATGCATCACCCCACCTCACCTTTCCCGTTAAGCAGCCATAGTCTGTTTTCTAAACGTGTGATTCTGTTCTGTTTTGTAATTCAGTTCAAGGGTAGCGGTTTTTACATTCCCTCTATAAGTGATATCTCATGATAAGTGTCTTTTTCTGTGTGACTTATTTCACTTAGAATCGTCATACCTAAATCCACTCATCATGCTGCTACTAGCCTTATGACATTGATTTCATGGCTGAGTGATATTCCATTGTATATAAGGACCACATCTTCTTTATCCATTCTTCTCTTTCCTGGGATATTTAAGGTGTAACGAAGTGGAGGTTTTTGTCAACAGAGTAGCCCAAAACTTTGGGGTGCCTTTGTCTTGCTGATTTTTAGTTTTCCCAATTTATACGCCCATGAATGGAAGTGCCCTATGCTCTCTAAGCTGAGTTTTTTAGATGTTTCAGGACACACCGTACACATCTCCAGAGTGGCTGTTGGCAATTCACATCCCGCCCATCAGCGTAGCAAGGCTCCCATTTCTCCATGGCCTGTCCTGCATTTCTGGTTTGGACACTTTATTCAGCATGGCCCTTTTGACCGATGGGAAGCGAGACTTCTTTGTAGCGCTGATTTGCCTTTCCAGGTTGCTTGGTTAGCCAAAAAGGGCGTATGCGTTTTTTCCTGAATATATTCAGGAAAAAACGCATACGCCGTTTTTGGCCAAGGGCATCATTGTCGAGGTTTTGCCGCTTTTCCTGTGCTTTAAAGGCGATTCGAATCTACCTCCTGAAATCTGTTTCCTGCAATTCTGCCTTGCTTTCAAATCCTCTTCGTTGCCTTCCCTCAATATATTTGTGGACGAGAGTTATCATTTCTAAGTCTGCAGGTTTGTGAATTGCAGTGCCCCTGAACTCCATTATTCAACTCGCTTTCTTGGGAGCTGGCCGCAAAAGCGCAGGATTTCTTCAGGCCGTATTCTGCTTCCTGGCGGCAGGCTGAGCCTGTGGTTAATTCTTCTTCCTGATGGGAAAATAGAGTGACCTGTGCCTGTCCCAACACCTAGAGCTAGTCTCTCATTGGTTCCCCCTCTTCCCGTTCATCCTCAGGACAAATTGCAACCTGTACGGAACAGGAGGATAAAGGTGCTGATTCTCCAAGGAGGGAGATTGCTAGTAAAGCGGCTGGAATGGCGAACCGGAGCACAAGGAGATGAGAAATGAGGTGCGTTTTAGAAACCTTTCCCGATCACACGGTGTACCATCTTCGGGGTTTCTCATGCATGTTTTCAATGTAGGACGATGCCCTTGAACCTGGAGATTTGGGACCCATGGGATGGGTACCACGCCGTATTATTTTAAAGGGTCTGCGTTTGCTCACCCAACCTCACCAAACCTCTCAGCCCCAAGAGTGTCCACCCTTATGTCTCAATCAGCTGTGGGTCTAGATATGGTCAATCCAGGTTGCATCACAGCCCCTGAACGAATTTTGTAAGAATTTCTCTCTCTTTCACTGTCTTTGTTTCACGGGTTTTGAAAAGTAATTGATTTTTATAATGGGGTTTGGCTGCTTTTCACTGCTGTGTTTATGCCGCTTTATACCCACTTGACTCACTTACAGAGAGATATCAATACATAGGTTTGAAGATTCTTACTACTCAGATATATTCTTGGGCGGTGAATAGGGGGTGTTGAGTCCAGTTCACTGAGCAAGGAGTAGGTCTTGTCTATTACATATTGGGTTTATGGAACGGTATCTGAGCTAATTTGAAACCCTTGTTTTATGCATCACCCCACCTCACCTTTCCCGTTAAGCAGCCATAGTGTGTTTTCTAAACGTGTGACTCTGTTCTGTTTTGTAATTCAGTTCAAGGGTAGCGGTTTTTACATTCCCTCTATAAGTGATATCTCATGATAAGTGTCTTTTTCTGTGTGACTTATTTCACTTAGAATCGTCATACCTAAATCCACTCATCATGCTGCTACTAGCCTTATGACATTGATTTCATGGCTGAGTGATATTCCATTGTACATAAGGACCACAACTTCTTTATCCATTCTTCTCTTTCCTGGGATATTTAAGGTGCAACGAAGTGGAGGTTCTTGTCAACAGAGAAGCCCAAAACTTTGGGGTGCCTGTGTCTTGCTGAGTTTTAGTTTTCCCAATTTATACGCCCATGAGTGGAAGTGCCCTATGCTCTCTAAGCTGAGTTTTTTAGATGTTTCAGGACACACCGTACATTTCTCCAGAGTGGCTGTTGGCAATTTACATCCCGCCCATCAGCGTAGCAAGGCTCCCATTTCTCCATGGCCTGTCCTGCAATTCTGGTTTTGACACTTTATTCAGCATCGCCCTTTTGACCGATGGGAAGCGCGACTTCTTTGTAGCGCTGATTTGCCTTTCCAGGTTGCTTGGTTGGCCAAAAAGGGCGTATGCGTTTTCTCCTGAATATATTCAGGAAAAAACGCATACGCCCTTTTTGGCCAAGGGCATCATTGTCGAGGTTTTGCCGCTTTTCCTGTGCTTTAAAGGCGATTCGAATCTACCTCCTGAAATCTGTTTCCTGCAATTCTGCCTTGCTTTCAAATCCTCTTCGTTGCCTTCCCTCAATATATTTGTGGACGAGAGTTATCATTTCTAAGTCTGCAGGTTTGTGAATTGCAGTGCCCCTGAGCTCCATTATTCAACTCGCTTTTTTGGGAGCTGGCTGCAAAACCGCAGGATGTCTTTAGGCCCTATACTGGTTCCGTGGGGCAGGCTGAGCCTGTGGTTAATTCTTCTTCTTGATGGGAAATTAGAGTGACCTGTGCCTGTCTGAACGTCTAGGGCTTGTCTGTCATTTTTTCTCCTCCTTCCCCTTCATCCTCTGGACAAATTCCAAACTCTGTGCAACAGTATGTTGAAGGTGCTGACATCCTCAAGTTTGGAGAATGTTAGGAAAGAGGCTGGAGGGGTGAACCCGACAACCAGGGGATTAGGATATGAGGTGCCTTTTCCAAAATCTTCCTGATCCAACCGTGTACCATCTTCTGGGTGTCACAGGCATGTTTTAGCTGTAGGAAAGGTCCCATGTATGTTAGGAGAACACCAGGGATTTTTTCAAATCAGTGTCTCCCCGAACCCCAATCTGGGGAATTTTTAAGCTACTGGTACATGTATGTTCATTAAGGGACTGGGCTGTAGGCAGAGTCCGAACTTTAGAGGATTGAAGTCTTCATGGTCAGAAACGCTCACCATCGGCCTCCTTTAGGTTCCATTTTATCTGTATTTGATAGATGATGTCGATATAGATATCTATTGTTTTTCAGATTATTTCCCCTTAGGGGTTATTATAAAATATTGAGTATAGTTCCCTGTGCTATACAGCAGTTCCTTTTTGATTGTATATTTTATACATAGCAGTGTGTATATGTTAATCAGAAACTGTTAATTTATCCCTCCTCCCACCTTTCCCCTTTGGTAATAAAAAAATACAAGATTTTATACTTCTCAGAAATCTAGGAGCTGAAAGAGAGGTATCATTTTCAATGCAAAATCATTCAAAACAAGATTGAAACTTCAGCCAAGATTAGTAGATCCACATCCTTGGAAAGAAATCACTGCATTTCTCTACTGTTGACCTGACAAATACGACAAACCCCTCCACTGAACTTGCTTATAATAAAGTGATGGAAATATCAAATGGAAGTGTTAGAAATACCTTATTTTACACGAGCCTTATACACTGCTCTGTGTTAATTACAGTTTGGCTCACACATCTGTTCATTGAAGTTACAATATTTGGCTCACACATCTGTTCATTGAAGTTACAATATTTGGCTCACACATCTGTTCATTGATGTTACAATATTTGGCTCACACATCTGTTCATTGATGTTACAATATTTGGCTCACACATCTGTTCATTGAAGTTACAATGTTCTCAAATTCTGTTGCTGATCCTGCAGAGTCGGCCCCAACAAAAGTCCCCCTGCCCAGTGTCACTGGAGCCAACAGATCGAGACTGAGTTTGGTTCAGAAGCAAAGGAAAACTTTATATTTTGATCAGAGAATGGAGAGGTGAGGGCGTGCGCTCCCCCGCGGGCTGTGGGCCGGGCTGCTGTGTAGGGATCCCGTCAGCGTCAGCGGGAGGGACGGGGCGGAGCTCTCGAGGGCCGGGTTGGCTGGAGCTCAGGCTCTATGTGGCGGAGTCTGCACGGGGCCCCGAGAGCTGAGGTGTCGGCCCAGCCATTTTGCACTAGGAAATCGGGTCTGAAGTGCCAGGTGTGGGACCTCTGCCTGTGGAAACCTAGGAACAAGTGAAATTAGAAAAAGCACAAAGGAAAAAAAGGTTAGACTTTATTTTATTGCCCAGATTCTATTTTTATCTCCCAGGAATTTTTAATGGGCTTTGCCAGTGACAAACCCCTCCTCTGCCTCTTGTCCCATTCCACATTCTTGGGGCGCTGAGGGTGCAGACACCTCTTCTGTAAATGCTTCGTGCTGAGTTGGGTGTCCTCATACCCGGGGGGAGGGGCAGGACTTCTCCCCAGCAGCCTCCAGGTGAGGTTGATTGTCCCCAGGCCTCCTCCCTCACTGCTCGTCTGCCTGAGCACCAGCGTTGGAAGTTTTATAGATTCTAATGACCTTTAAGGGTCCAGGAAAGAGATGCGCAGGGACGCTGGGGGGGCCGGTTTTACCCTGCTCCACATTGGTTCGGCCCCCTTAGGCTGACGGTTTCTGCCAGCCTAGATGCTCTGACCAGTAGTCTGTGCTTTCTTCAGTTAGGCCACTGAATTAACGTACAAACAGCACCAGGTGTCAGAGCCCTGGCTGCTCAACTCCCAGACAGTCCAGGGCCGGTGGTGATCCAGGACCATGACGGCCACTCAGTCACCGCCCTTTTGAAGTAACCAGGAGTACATCTGGTCTCATTGGCCGCCGTCACCGTGGTGTCTGTAGGCTTTTCTATGGTGGCAGCGTTATTTAGGGTTCCCCTGCCAAGTTTATTAGCTCCGCTCTGGGTGCAGTAAGTCCTGCAAGCAATAGTCTGTTCTTTTGGGGCACACTCTTGTGGTTTTCTGAGAGAAGCTCCAGGTCAAGTGATGGTCACATGAGTCGTCATGGGGGCCTGTTGCCCCAGGTTGTCTCTCTGGAGGTTGGAGTTGGAGGGCCTCCTCACTCGAGGTCATTGTGCCCACGGAGCGATCCCTGCAACTTCAGGGCATGGTGGGTGGTTAGGATCACCAAGTGGCCTCCTTTACCCTTAGGAGGGAGCTGGCCTTGCGGGCTGCTCATTTCCAGGTTTTTAGATACCCCCAGTATCCTGGTCGGATGGGGTGGCTGGCCAATGCCTGGAGGGCATTCTTGCGTTGTTCCATTTCAAGTGGTCCCAGTTTTTGCACTAAAACTCCAAGGGCGATTCGCCTTCGACCAGGAATATAAAGGTCAAACGGTTTAGCTAAATTAGGGAGGTCCAAGGCAAGGGTCTGAATTGACTGCTCTTTCCTTTCTTGAAAGGCCGCTTCTGGATTCTATTCAAAAGGATCATCATCTTTTCCTTTCAGTGTTTCATATAGAGGCCCAGGTATTAGACTGTAGTTAGGGATCCAGATGCAGCAAACCCCGGTCTCCCCAGGAACCCCTAAGCTGTCTTCTAGTTTTAGGAAGGGTGAGGCTGCAAATGGCTTCTTCCCTTTCCTGGGATGGGCTTCTCCAATCTTCTGTGAGAATGAAGCCCAGGCAGGTCACCTTAGTCTGTGATATTTGAGCCTTTTTCTTGGACACCTTCTATCTTTTATTGGCTAGGTAGTCCAGAGGCCTCCTTAGTAGGGCTGGCGATCAGAATGTCGTCTGCATTTTTTTTTAATTTATTTATTTATTATTTATGGCTGTGTTGGGTCTTCGTTTCTGTGCGAGGGCTTTCTCTAGTTGCGGCAAGCGGGGGCCACTCTTCATCGCGGTGCGCGGGCCTCTCACTATCGCAGCCTCTCTTATTGTGGAGCACAGGCTCCAGACGCGCAGGCTCAGTAATTGTGGCTCACGGGCCTAGTTGCTCTGCGGCATATGGGATCTTCTCAGACCAGGGCTCGAACCTGTGTCCCCTGCATTGGTAGGCAGATTCTCAAACACTGCGCCACCAGGGAAGCCCAGAATGTCGTCTGCATATTGAAGGAGGGTTCACTTCTCCAGAGGTAGATCTTTTAGGGTTTTAGCTAACGTTTCCCCAAAGATGGTGTGGGAAATTTTGAACCCCTGGGGCAGGACGGCCAAGCAGTATTGTTTTTGTTGTATGTTGAGTCGTGCCACTCACAGCCAAAATTTCTTGTGACTCTGGGACTAAAGGAATACAGAAGAAGGCATCATTGAAGTCTAATACAGAATATCATGTCCTGGTGGATGGTAGAATGACCAGCAGGGTGTAGGAATTAGGAACTACTGGATGTATATCCTCTGTGGCTTCACTGACTGTCCTGGCATCCTTTACCAGGTCCCCAGCAGCCCACGGGGCTCTCATGGTCAGGCCCCTCCCAGGATATGGAGCTCACCTGTGCAGGTAGCCAGAAGCCCACGGGGCTCTCGTGGTTAGGCCCCTCCCAGGATATGGAGCTCACCTGTGCAGGTACCCAGCAGCCCACGGGGCTCTCATTGTCAGGCCCCCTCCCAGGATATGGAGCTCACCTGGGCAGGTACCCAGCAGCTCACGGGGCTCTCGTGGGCAGATCCCTACCAGGATATGGAGCTCACTTGGGCAGGTACCCAGCAGCTCACGGGGCTCTCGTGGGCAGGCCTCTCCCTGGATATGGAGCTCCCCTGGACAGGTACCCCGGCAGAGCTGGGCACACAGGAACCGTGCACATAGCCCTCATTGCAGAGCACCCCCAGCACACCTGTCGCTCAGAGGTGACACAGAGCACCTCAGAGCAGGGCTTGAACTAACAAACAGCAGCTCCGACAGGTCTGTGACCCTAGGCTTCTCTCTGTGCGGCCTCCCTCCGCCTGGTCTTCCAGGGGCTTCCACTGCAGCCGGGGCACCAGGCCTCTGTCTCCACCCACCAACCCTCCTCTCCCTGACTCCTGGGTTCCTCTCATTAGGAGAGGGTCTTCTTGAAGTTGTCTTCCACTCATGGACCAGATAAAATGATTAGAAAACAAGCCAGGGCTGCCGCCCCTTGTCTATCCTGACTCTCGGGACCCTACACCTGTTCCTTGGATCTGGCCGGTGCAGCAAGGCCCATTATCTGCAACTCTGAACCCCTGAGGGGCGAGGATTGGCTGACCTGGGCAGCCTGACCCTGCCGGCCAGCCCTTCCCAGGTGTGCCTGGGTTGAGGTCAATATAAACACCCCTCCAGGCAGCAAAAGCCTCTGCAGCTGGGCCTGACGCCATAGTCTCTGCCCCGTCAGCAGTCTCGGGGTTGTGCTGGTGGGAGGGAGTAGGGCCCAAGGCTCTATGAGTGGCCCCATGTGAGTGGGGCTCTGCTGGACTTTCTGCAGGAGTTGCCGGGCTGCCACCTGCTAAAGAAGAGGATGTGTCACCCATACCTGCTGCTGGAATTTCTCCCCGGGAAGAGGTGAGGAAGGAAAAAAGCAGTGGGGGCCGGGACAGGAGGGGTACCTCAGGCAGGGAAATGGAAAGATTCCAGAAGAGCGCCCGGGGCCAGGACCGTCCTGGCTGGCCTGCAGGCACCAAGTCGGCCTGCGTGCTGTCGCTGGTGTGACTCCAAGCCCCTTCCTCTAGGCTTTAAAGTTTTTGCACACATTCAGGTGTTTTACCTGGGAAGGGTGGGAAAAGTTCAGCAGCAGCTGGCCTGGGGCTCAGCTCACGTTTACTCAGAGACGCCTCCTCACGGTCCCCCAGCTTTGCAATGAGGACGCTCCTTGCGGGGGGGCTGCTGGCTGCATGGGAGACGATTCCCCACCTCTGACCAACTTCAGAATTGTTTACCACTGGAGCAAGTGCCCTGATAGGGTTTTCCTCTGTATGACCACTGGGTTCTGTTTTTTTTTTTTTTCTTTTTTGGTTCAAGGTAGGTTTTATTCCTCTTTTTGTATTTATAGATATAAGCATGGAAATAATTCATTCATATAAATACGTCTATGGGAAGGACAGAACTTTTTTTTCTGTTTTATGTTTTTAAATATTTTTAAATTTTTAAGTTTTATTTTATTCATTTTTTTATACAGCAGGTTCTTATTGGTTATCTATTTTATACATATAAGTGTATATATGTCAATCCCAGGCTCGCAATTCATCCCACCACCACCACCCTGCCACTTTCCCCCCTTGGTGACCATACATTTGTTCTCTACATCTGTGTCTCTATTTCTGCCTTGCAAACCGGTTCATCTGTACCATTTTTCTAGGTTCCACATGTATGCGTTAATATACGATATATGTTTTTCTTTTTCTGACTTACTTCACTCTGTATGACAGTCTCTAGATCTATCCACGTCTCTACAAATGACCCAATTTCATTCCTTTTTCTGGCTGAGTAATATTCCATTTAATATATGTACCACATATTTTCCATTTGTCTATCTATGGGCATTTAGGTTGCTTCCATGACCTGGCTATTGTAAATAGTGCTGCAATGAACATTGTGGTGAATGTGTCTTTTTGAATTATGGTTTTCTCTGGGTATATGCCCAGTAGTGGGATTGCTGGGTCATATGGTAATTCTATTTTTAGTTTTTTAAGGAACCTCCATACTGTTCTCCATAGTGACTATCAATTTACATTCCCACAAATAGTGTAAGAGGGTTCCCTTTTCTCCACACCCTCTCCAGCATTTGTTGTCTGTAGATTTTCTGATGATGCCCATTCTAACTTGTGTGAGGTGATACCTCATTGTAGTTTTGGTTTATATTTCTCTAATAATTAGTGATGTTGAGCAGCTTTTCATGTGCTTCTTGGCCATCTGTATGTCTTCTTGGGACAAATGTCTATTTACGTCATCTGCCCATTTTTGGATTGGGTTGTTTGTTTTTTTACTGTTGAGCTGCATGAGCTGTTTATATATATTGGAGATTAATCCTTTGTCCATTGATTCGTTTGCAAATATTTTCTCCCATTCTGAGGGTTGTCTTTTCGTCGTCTTTGTAGTTTCCTTTGCTTTCCAAAAGCTTTTAGGTTTCATTTGCTCCCATTTGTTTATTTTTGGTTTTTATTCCATTACTCTAGGAGGTGGATCAAAAAAGATCTTGCTGTGATTTATGTCAAAGAGTATTCTTCCTATGTTTTCCTCTAAGAGTTTTATAGTGTCCAGTCTAACATTTCGGTCTCTAATCCATTTTGAGTTTATTTTTTGTGTATGGTGTTAGGGAGTGTTCTAATTTCATTCTTTTACATGTAGCTGTCCATTTTTCCCAGCACCACTTATTGAAGAGACTGTCTTTTCTCCATTGTATATCCTTGCCTCCTTTGTCATAGATTAGTGGACCATAGGTGTGTAGGTTTGTCTCTGGGCTTTCTTTTTTTTTTTTCTTTTACATCTTTATTGGAGTATAATTGTTTTACAATTGTGTGTTAGTTTCTGCTGTATGAAAAAGTGAATCAGCTATATGTATACATATAACACCATATCCCCTCCCTCTTGCACTTCCCTCTTACTCCCTTATCCCACCCCTTTAGGTGGTCACAAAGCACCGAGCTGATCTCCCTGTGCTATGTGGCTGCTTCCCAGTAGCTATCAATTTTACATTTGGTAGTGTATATATGTCCATACCACTCTCTCACTTTGTCCCAGCTTACCCTTCCCCCTCCCCGTGTCCTCAAGTCCTTTCTCTACGTCTGTGTCCTTAATCCTTTCCTGCCCCTAGGTTCTTCATAAACTTTTTTCTTTTACATTCCATATATATGTGTTAGCATACGGTATTTGTTTTTCTCTTTCTGACTTACTTCACTCTGTAGGACAGACTCTAGATCCATCCACCTCACTACAAATAACTCAATTTCGTTTCTTTTTATGGCTGAATAATGTTCCATTGTATATATGTGCCACATCTTCTTTATCCAGTTATCTGTTGATGGACACTTAGGTTGCTTCCATGTCCTGGCTATTGTAAATAGAGCTACAATGAACATTGTGGTACATGACTCTTTTTGAATTATGGTTTTCTCAGGGTAATTGTCCAGTAGTGGGATTGCTGGGTTGTACGGTTGTTCTATTTTTAGTTTTTAAGGAACCCCCATACCGTTCTCCCTAGTAGCTATATCAATTTACATTCCCACCAACAGTGCAAGAGGGTTCCCTTTTTTCCAATAAATGCCTCTCCAGCATTTATTGTTTGTAGATTTTTTGATGATGGCCATTCTGACTGGTGTGAGGTGATATCTCACTGTAGTTTTGATTTGCATTTCTCTAATGATTAGTGATGTTCAGCATCCTTTCATGTGTTTGCTGGCAAACTGTATATCTTCTTTGGAGAAATGTCTATTTAGGTCTTCTGCCCATTTTTGGATTGGGTTGTTTGGTTTTGTGATACTGAGCTACATGAGCTGCTTTTTGGAGATTAATCCTTTGCCATTTGCTTCATTTGAAAATATTTTCTCCCATGCTGATGGTTGTCTTTTCATCTTGCTTATGTTTTCCTTTGCTGTGCAAAAGATTTTAAGTTTCATTAGGTCCCATTTTTTTAATTTTTGTTTATATTTCCATTTCCCTAGGAGGTGGGTCAAAAAGGATCTTGCTGTGATTTATGTCATAGACTGTTCTGCTATGTTTTCCTCTAAGAGTTTTATAGTGGCTGGTCTTACATTTAGGTCTCTAATCCATTTTGAGTTTATTTTTGTGTATGGTGTTAGGGAGTGTTCTAATTTCATTCTTTTACATGTAGCTGTCCAGTTTTCCCAGCACCACCTACTGAAGACACTGTCTTTTCTCCATTGTATACCCTTGCCTCCTTTGTCATAGATTAGTTAACCATAGGTACGTGGGTTTATCTCTGTGCTTTCTATCCTGTTCTATTGATCTATATTTCTGTTTTTGTGTCAGTACCATATCATCTTGATTACTGTAGCTTTGTAATATAGTCTGAAGTCTGGAAGTCTGATTCCTCCAGCTCTTTTTTTTTTCCCCTCAAGGCTGCTTTGGCTATCCGGGGTCTTTTGTGTCTCCCTACAAATTTTAAGATTTTTTTTTCTAGTTCTGTAGAAAATGCCAAAGGTATTTTGATAGGGATTGCATTGAATCTGTAGATTGCTTTGGGTAGTATAGTCATTTTCACAATATTGATTCTTCTAATCCAAGAACATGGTATATGTCTCCATCTGTTTATATCATCTTTGATTTCTTTCATCAGTGTCTTATAGTTTTCTGAGTACAGGTCTTTTACTTCCTTAGGTAGGTTTATTCCTAGGTAGTTTATTCTTTTTGTTGCAGTGGTAATGGAATTGTTTCCTTAATTTCTCTTTCTGTTCTTTCATTGTTAGTGTATAGGAATGCAAGCAATTTCTGTGCATTAATTTTGTATCCTGCAACTTTACCAAATTCATTGATTAGCTCCAGTGGTTTTCTGGTGGCATCTTTAGGATTCTCTATCTATGATATGATGTCATCTGCCAACAGTGACAATTTTACTTCTTCTTTTCCTTTTTGTATTCCTTTTATTTCTTTTTCTTCTCTGATTGCCATGGCTAGGACTTCCAAAACTATGTTGAATAGTAGTGGTGAGAGTGGACATCCTCGTCTTGTTCCTGATCTTAGAGGAAACGTTTTCAGTTTTTCACTGTTGAGAATGATGTTTGCTGTGGGTTTGTCATATATGGCCTTTATAAGGTTCAGGTAGTTTCCCTCTATGCCCACACTCTGCAGAGTTTTTATCATAAATGGATGTTGAATTTTCTCAAAATCTTTTCCTGCATCTATTGAGATGATCATATGGTTTTATTCTACAATTTGTTAATATGGTGTATCACATTGATTTGTGTATATTGAAGAATCCTTGCATCCCTGGGATAAACCCCACTTGATCATGGTGTATGATCCTTTTAACGTGTTGTTCGATTCTGTTTGCTAGTATTTTGTTGAGGATTTTTACATCTATATTCATCAGTGATATTGGTCTATAATTTACTTTCCTTGTAGTATCTTTGTCTGGTTTTGGTATCAGGGTGATGGTGGTCTCATAGAATGAGTTTGGGAGTGTTCCTTCCCCTGCAATTGTTTTGAAGAATTTGAGAAGGTTGGGTGCTAGCTCTTCTCTAAATATTTGATAGAATTCACCTGTGATGCCATCTGGTTCTGGACTTTTGTTTGTTGGAAGATTTTTAATCACAGTTTCAATTTCATTGCTTGTGATAGGTTTGTTCATATTCTCTATTTCTTCCTGATTCAGTCTTGGAAACTTATCCCTTTCTAAGAATTTGTCCCTTTCTTCCAGGTCGTCCATTTTATTGGCATAGAGTTGCTTGTAGTAGTCTCTTAGGATGCTTTGTATTCCTGTGGTGTCTGTTGTAACTGCTCCTTTTTCACTTCTAATTTTGTTGATTTGAGTCCTCTCCCTCTTTTTCTTGGGTCTGGCTAAAGGCTTATCATTTTTGTTTATCTTCTCAAAGAACCAGCTTTTAGTTTTATTGATCTTTGCTTTCATTTTCTTTGTTTCTATTCCATTTATTTCTGCTCTGATCTTTATGATTCCTTTCCTTCTACTAACTTTGGGTTTTGTTCTTCTTTCTCTAGTTCCTCTAGGTGTAAGGTTAGATTGTTTATTTGAGATTTTTCTTGTTTCTTGAGGTAGGCTTGCATTGCTATAAACTTCCCTCTTAGAACTGCTTTTGCTGCATCCCATAGGTTTTGGATCATCGTGTTTTTGTTGTCATTTGTCTCTAGGTAGTTTTTGATTTCCTCTTTTATTTCTTCAGTGATCTCTTGGTTATTTAGTAACGTATTGTTTAGCCTCCATGTTTTTTGTTTTTTACGGATTTTTCCCTGTAATTGATTTCTAATCTCATAGCATTGTGGTCGGAACAGCTGCTTGATATGATTTCAGTTTTCTTTAATTTACTGAGGCTTTTTTGTGACCCGAGATATGATCTATCCTGGAGAATGTTCCGTGTGCAGTTGAGAAGAACGTGTAATCTGCTGTTTTTGGATGGGATGTCCTATAAATATCAGTTAACTCTATCTGGTCTATTGTGTCATTTAAAGCTTGTGTTTCCTTATTAATTTTCTTTCTGGATGATCTCCACTGGTGTAAGTGAGCTGTTAAAGTCCCCCGCTATTATTGTGTTACTGTCGATTTCCTCTTTTATATCTGTTAGCAGTTGCCTTATATATTGAGGTGCTCCTATGTTGGGTACGTATATATTTATAATTGTTATATCTTCTTCTTGGATTGATCCCTTGACTGTTATGTAGTGTCTTTCCTTGTCTTTTGTAACATTCTTTATTTTAAAGTCTATTTTATCTGATATGAGTATTGCTACTCCAGCTTTCTTTTGATTTTCATTTGCATAGAATATATTTTTCCATCGCCTCACTTTCAGTCTGTATGTGTCCCTAGGTCTGAAATGGGTCTCTTGTAGACAGCATATATATAGGTCTTGTTTTTGTATCCATTCAGAGAGGCTGTGTCTTTTGGTTGGAACATTTAGTCCATTCATGTTTAAGGTAATTATTAATATGTATATTACTATTGTCTTAATTGTTACGGGTTTGTCTTGTTGGGTCCTTTTCTTCTCTTGTGTTTCCCACTTAGAGAATTTCCTTTAGCATTTGGTGTAGAGCTGGTTTCATGGTGCTGAATTCTCTTAGCTTTTGCTTGTCTGTAGGACTTTTGATTTCTCTGTGAAATCTGAAAGAGATCCTTGCTGGCTGGAGTACTCTTGGTTGTTGGTTCTTCCCTTTCATCACTTTAAATTTATCACGCCACTCCCTTCTGGCTTGTAGATTTTCTGCTGAGAAATCAGCTGTTATGGGAGTTCCCTTTTATGTTATTTGTCATTTTCCCCTTGTTGCTTTCAATAATTTTTCTTTGTCTTTAATTTTTGTCAGTTTGGTTACTATGTGTCTTGGCATTTTTCTCCTTTGATTTATCCTGCCTGGGACTCTCTGCGCTTCCTGGACTTGGGTGGCTATTTCTTTTCCCATGCTAGGGAAGTTTTTGACTATAATCTCTTCAAATGTATTCTTGCGTCCTTTCTCTCTCTCTTCTCCTTCTGGGACCCCTATAATGTGAATGTTGTTGCATTTAATGTTGTCCCAGAGGACTCTTAGGGTGTCTTCATTTATTTTCATTATTTTTCTTTATTGTGTTCCATGGCAGTGATTTCCACCTTTCTGTCTTCCAGGTGACTTATCCGTTCTTCTGCCACAGTTATTCTGCTACTGATTCCTTCTAGTGTATTTTTCATTTCAGTTATTATATTATTCACCTCTGTTTGTTTGTTCTTTAATTCTTCTAGGTGTTTGTTCCTTAATTCTTCTAGGTCTTTGTTAAGCATTTCTTGCATCTTCTCGATCTTTGCCTCCATTCTTTTTTTTTTTTAATTTTTTTTTACGTTTTTTTAAAAAACATCTTTATTGAAGTATAATTGCTTCACAATGGTGTGTTAGTTTCTGCTTTATAACAAAGTGAATCAGCTACACATATACACACGTTCCCATATCTCCTCCCTCCCGCATCTCCCTCCCTCCCACCCTCCCAATCCCACCCCCCCAGGCGGTCACAAAGCACCGAGCTGATCTCCCTGTGCTATGCGGCTGCTTCCCACTAGCCATCTATTTTACATTTGGTAGTGTATATATGTCCATGACACTCTGTCACCCTGTCACATCTCACCCCTCCCCCTCCCCATATCCTCAAGTCCATTCTTTAGTAGGTCTGTGTCTTTATTCCCATCTTGCCACTAGGTTCTTCATGACCTTTTTTTTCCCTTAGATTCCATATATATGTGTTAACATACTGTATTTGTTTTTCTCTTTCTGACTTAGTTCACTCTGTATGACAGACTCTAACTCCATCCACTTCATTACAAATACCTCCATTTCATTTCTTTTTATGACTGAGTAATATTCCATTGTATATATGTGCCACATCTTCTTTATCCATTCATCCGATTATGGACACTTAGGTTGCTTCCATGTCCTGGCTATTGTAAATAGAGCTGCAATGAACATTTTGGTACATGACTCTTTTTGAATTATGGTTTTCTCAGGGTATATGCCCAGTAGTGGGATTGCTGGGTCGTATGGTAGTTCTATTTGTAGTTTTTTAAGGAACCTCCATACTGTTCTCCATAGTGGCTGTATCAATTTACATTCCCACCAACAGTGCAAGAGTGTTCCCTTTTCTCCACACCCTCTCCAGCATTTATTGTTTCTAGATTTTTTGATGATGGCCATTCTGACCGGTGTGAGATGATACCTCATTGTGGTTTTGATTTGCATTTCTCTAATGATTAATGATGTTGAGCATTCTTTCATGTGTCTGTTGGCCATCTGTATATCTTCTTTGGAGAAATGTCTATTTAGGTCTTCTGCCCATTTTTGGATTGGGTTGTTTGTTTTTTTGTTATTGAGCTGCATGAGCTGCTTGTAAATCTTGGAGATTAATCCTTTGTCATTTGCTTCATTTGCAAATATTTTCTCCCATTCTGAGGGTTGTCTTTTGGTCTTGTTTATGGTTTCCTTTGCTGTGCAAAAGCTTTTAAGTTTCATTAGGTCCCATTTGTTTATTTGTGTGCTTATTTCCATTTCTCTAGGAGCTGGGTCAAAAAGAATCTTGCTGTGATGTATGTCATAGAGTGTTCTGCCTATCTTTTCCTCTAAGAGTTTGATAGTGTCTGGCTTTACACTTAGGTCTTTAATCCATTTTGAGTTTATTTTTGTGTATGGTGCCAGGGAGTGTTCTAATTTCATACTTTTACATGTACCTGTCCAATTTTCCCAGCACCACTTATTGAAGAGGCTGTCTTTTCTCCACTGTATATGCTTGCCTCCTTTATCAAAGATAAGGTGACCATATGTGCGTGGGTTTATCTCTGGGCTTTCTATCCTGTTCCATTGATCTATATTTCTGTTTTTGTGCCAGTACCAAACTGTCTTGATTACTCTAGCTTTGTAATATAGTCTGAAGTCAGGGAGCCTGATTCCTCCAGCTCCATTTTTCATTCTCAAGATTGCTTTGGCTATTCGGGGTCTTTTGTGTCTCCATACAAATTGTGAATTTTTTTGTTCTAGTTCTGTGAAAAATGCCAGTGGTAATTTGATAGGGATTGCATTCAATCTGTAGATTGCTTTGGGTAGTAGAGTCATTCTCACAATGTTGATTCTTCCAATCCAAGAACATGGTATCTCTCTCCATCTATTTGTATCATCTTTAATTTCTTTCATCAGTGTCCTATAATTTTCTGCATACAGGTCTTTTGTCTCCTTAGGTAGGTTTATTCCTAGATATTTTATTCTTTTTGTTTTTGCCTCCATTCTTTTGCCAAGGTCTTGGATCATCTTCACTATCTTTATTCTGATTCTTTTTCTGGAAGGTTCCCTATCTCCACCTCATTTCGTTCTTTTTCTGGGGTTTTATCTTGTTCCTTGATCTGGTATAAAGTCCTCTGCCTTTTCATTTTGTCTATCTTTCTGTGAATGTGGTTTTCCTTCCACAGGCTTCAGAATTGTAGTTCTTCTTCCTTCTGCTGTCTGTTCTCCAGTGGATGAGTCTATCTTAGAGGCTTGTGCAAGCTTCCTGATGGGAGGGACTGGTGGTGGGTAGAGCTGGGTGTTGCTTTTGTGGGCAGAGCTTTAATCTGCTTGTCTGCAGATTAAATAAAACTTTAATAAAAAGTTTAATCCGCTTGTCTGCTGATCCATGGGGCTGGGTTCCCTCCCTGTTGGTTGTTTGGCCTGAGGCAACCCAGCACTGGAGCCTACCTTGCTCTTGGTGGGGCTAATGGCGGACTCTGGGAGGGCTCACACCAAGGAGTATTTCCCAGAACTTCTGCTGCCAGTGTCATTGTCCTCATGGTGAGCCACAGCCACAGCCACAGCCACCGCCTGCCTCTGCAGGAGACCCTCTAAAACTATCAGGTAGTTCTGGTCATTCTCCTATGGGGTCACTGCTCTTTCCCCTGGGCCCTGATGTGCACATTACTTTGTGTGTGCCCTCCAAGAGTGGAGTATCTGAGTGGAGTTGAGACTCTGAGACTCTGCGTGGAGTCGCACAGACTCTGGGTCCTATGAAGCTTCGATGTTTTGTGGTTCTAGAAATCCTATAGGAGACGGTCCACAGCAGGTGAAGCTAATGCTGTCAGTAGAGGTGGTGAAGCCAAAGATCTGCAGTTCCGACTAGAGGTGCCGATGTACATACAGGACAAAATCATCTCGTGTGAATGTAGTTCAGGCATGTTTAAGATGAATGGAGCCATGTTAATGCCTACCATATTCTATCTTGAGCCTCTCCTCAGGGACCCCCTCCTCAGTTCCTGAGGCTCCTGTAAGTCATGTAAAGGGGACTGGAGAGTGGGCTCTTTCCAGTCTGAGCCCTGAGTTACCCTGTGTGTATCTTAGGATACTTTGTATTTCTGTGGTGTCTGTTGTAACATCATCTCTTTCATTTCAGATTTATTTGGGCCCTTTCTTTTTTTAAAAAAAAAACATACTATTGTTGTCTTTTATTCTTTACAGAAGTGTAATAAGTGTTTGATCTACTATCCTCACTCTATGTATACTTTTTGCAGTGAGATTTTTACTTTACTTTGTTTTCTTGCTACTATCAATAATTAGTGAGACTTCTTTTAAGCTATCTTCAACATTGCTTATAAAGCTGCTTTATTAGTGATGCCAGAGCCTTAATGGAAGTCATGTTCTGGTTGTAAAGTAGAATGCAATGTGCCAGCAAAAAGCCCCTTAAGTTTATGTCTCATTACTTCTAGTTCTTTTTTTTAATTTAATTTTTATTTTTTATCAGAGCAAATTTGATTAAAATGTTTTGTTTCTTCTAGGTGTGCAAGATGTGGTTCTTTTAAACATATACATATATCTATTCTTCTTTGGATCATTTTCCCATGTAGGTTATGACACAATGTTGAGTAATCTTCTCTTGGTATTACATAGGTCTTTGGTGATTACATATATCACATGTGTTTCTATATCTATGTTAACCCCAATATCCTAATGTATCCAATCCTCACACCTTTCCATTTGATGAAACATAAGTTTCTTTAATGAATCTGTGATTGCATTTCTCTGTGGAAATACCTTCATTGGTATCAATTTTTAGCTAAGACCTATAAGTGATATTATAGGATATGTGTCTTTTGTTTTCTGACTTAGTACAATTTGCCTGATTACCTCAAGAATCATACATGGTGCTGCAAATGGCCTTGTTTCATTTTTTTCCCTGGCTAATATTCCATCTGTACATGAACCAGTTCTTCTTTGGCCACGCAACTCTTGATGGACTTTTTGGTTGCATGCATGTCTTGGCTATTGTAATACTGCTGCAATGCACATTTGCTTGCCTGTGTCTTTGCAGATCTATCTTCCTATGTTATAGGCCAAGGAGTGGGCTTGCTGTATCATATGGTAGCTCAGTGTGTACGTTTTAAAGGCACCACCATTCAGTTCTCATTAGTGGCTCTTTCCAGGTTACGTCCAACTTAAAGTTGAGGGTATTCATTTCTCCAAAACACCTTCAGTATATATTGTCTGTAGTTTTATTGCTGATGGTTATTCTGACAGGTACGAGCTGAGACCTCTTTGTTGTTGAACTTGCATGTGTCCCCTAATCTGTTGAAATTGAGCTTTAAAGCATGTCCTTTTTATTTATCAAACTGTGATTACAGCTTAATTCTTCAAAGTGTTTACTTAAAGTATGTGTCACATTTTGAAATTTTTTGGCCATTACCTCCCTCAAGACATTTTGAGGGCAGGTTTCATTTACAGCCCTGCAGTACTTGTTCATATGAAGTGACCATGAGCACAGGCTTTAAAGCTGCTTTTGCAGGTAACGGCCAGAAGGCGGCAGCCTTTCTATGTTCCCCACTCTGGTAACTAGGGAAACACACCTTCTGGCCACTGGTGGCCCTCGGTTATAAATTAGAGTGCAATGTGCCCGGATAAACCCACAAATGCTGATGTCTCCTTACTTTTGCTTTGTTTTTTAGATTTAATTTATATTTATTATTGGAGTAATATTCCATTGTGTACATGGAACACTTCGTCTTGGTGCATTCCTCAGTTGATGGACATTTTTGTTGCTTCCAAGTGTTGGCTATGGTAAATAGTGCTGGAGTGCGGGATTGCCAGCCTGTGACTTTTTGATTTTCATTTTCGCAGGTGATAGGCCCAGCAGTGGTTGTGACTGATTGACTGGTAGCTCAATGTTGTGACTGATTGACTGGTAGCTCAATGTTTCCCTTTTAAAAGCACCTACAATGCATTTTCATTAGTGGCTCTTTACATGCCCCCCCTTACAACCGAGGGTACACATTTCTCCACACTCCCTTCAGCATTTATTTTTTGCAACATTTTTCCTAATGGCCATTCTGACTGCTGTGAGCTGATAGGTTTTTCTAATATGGGTATTCATGTCATTAAAAATTCATGTCATTAAAATTTCTAAAATTCATCAGTTTTCCACACCTTTTTTTTCTGTTTAAAAAAAAAAGAAAAAAGTGTGAGTACAATATACCTCTTGAAAGTGTCTTCTTGGAACGTTGCCCTCATTTGAATTTTTTGGTCAATTTTCAACCCCAGGATTGTTTTGGAGGGTAGGTGTCATTTACAGGCCTGCGGTTATCTGAATACTTAGTGACCTTAAGAAATGGGTTTAAAGCTTCTGTTGTGGGAAACGGCTACAGTGGGGTAGCATTTCTCCATTCCCAAATCTGGGTACGAGGGCAAGAGCCTTTCTGGAAGTCATGTTCCTAGGTTGTAAATTAGAATGGAATGTGCCAGGAGATACCCCATATGTTTATGTCTCATTACTTCTTCTTGGTTTTTTAAATTTTCAAAATCGGGGTTAAGATTACAATATTGCTTGTCCTAAGTGTACACAGTCTGGTTCATTTATACATTATATACGTCTATTCATGTACACATCCTCTTCCCATGTAAAATATTACACAGTGTTCCGTAGACCCCCCGTTAATATATGGTCTGGCTTTTTGATAAATGTATATAATATGTATTTATATATGTATAGTAACACTAATCTTCATTTGTCCATTGCCCCCACCTTTCCTTATACATGAGCAGAGTTTGATTTCTAAGCACGTGAGTGTCTTTCTCTTTGGAAATATGTTCATTTCTGTCAGTTATTAGATAACACCATAAGTGATATCAGAGGGTATAGGTCTTTTGCTTTCCGATCGACCTCATGTTTTGTAATTATCTCCAGGCTCATCTATGGTGCCTCAAAGAGCAGTGCTTCATTGTTTTCCATGGCTTATATTACATTGCGTACATGGATAAATTCTTCTTGGTGCATTCCTCGGTTGATGGACATTTTCGTTGCTTCCAAGTGTTGCCTATGGTAAATATTGCTGGAATGCAGGATTGCCAGCCTGTGATTTTTGATTTTCCTTTTCTCAGTTGATAGACCCAGCAGTGGGTATGATTGATTGACTGGTATGGTAGCTCAACGTTTACCTTTTCAAGGCACCTCAATTGTGCTTTCATTAGTGGCTCTTACCACGTCCCCCTTAGAATCGAGGGTACGCATTTCTCCACAATCACGTCAGCATTTCTGGTTTGCAGCATTTTTGTTGATGGCCATTCTGACTGGTGTGAGCTGATAGGTGTTTGTAATTTGGGTTTACATGTCTGTAAAAATTCCTACAATTCATCATTTTTCCACGCCTTTTTCTTTTCTGTTAAAAGAAAAAAGAAAAAAAGTGTGAGTATAATATACCTCTTCAAATTTTCTTTTTGGAAGGTTGCACTCTAGAATTTTTTGGTCGATTTTCGACCTCAGTATTTTTTGGAGGGCAGGTGTCATTTACAGACCTGCAATTGGTGAATATTTAGTGACCTTTTGCAGTGGGTTTAAAGCTGCTGTGGTGGGAAACGGCCACAAGGATGCAGCATTTCTCCATTCCCAAATCTGGGTACTAGGGCAGCAGAGCCGTTCTGGAAGTCGTTTGCCTAGGTTGTAAATTTGAATGGAATGTGCCAGGAAAACCCCCCATAAGTTTATGTCTCATTACTCCTAGTTCGTTGTTTTAATTTTTTCAGTTGGGGTAATGGTTAGAATGTTGCTTGTCCAAGGTGTACACACTCTGGTTCATCTACATATTCTATATACCTATTTATGTAGAGATCCTCTTCCCCTGTAAATTATTACAGAGTGTTCCGTAAACCTTCCTTGCTATATGGTCGGTCTTTTTGATATATGTATATAATATGTATTTGTATACATATGGTAACGCTAATCTTCATTTATCCATTCCCCACACCTTTCCTTTTAGATAAGCATAGGTTTTTTTAAATACGTCTGTGATTGACTTTCTCTGTGGAAATATGTTCATTTGTGTCAGTTATTAGATAACGCCTATAAGTGATATCATAGGATATAGGACTTTTGCTTTCCGACTTACCTCATGTTCTGTGATTATCTCCAAGATCATCTATGGTGCCTCAAAGAGCAGTGTTTCATTGTTTTCCATGGCTAGTATTCATTGTGTACATGGACCACTTCTTCTTTATCCTTTCATCTGTTGATGGACATTTTGGTTGCTTCACTGTCTTGTCTATTGTGAATAAGGCTGCAGTGCAGCTTTTGCAGCCCGGGTCTTCTTCATTCTGGTCTTCTCAGGTGAGAGGCCCATTGGTGCGCCTGCTGGATTGAATGGTACCTCAATTTTTCCTTTTCAACGCAGCTCCTTTCTGTTCTCATTATTAGCGTTTAACCCTTTTGCATCTCACCAGCAGCTAGAGGGTACACAGTTCTCTAAAACCTCTTCAGCATTTATTGTTTGTAGACTTTTTGCCAATGGTCAGTCGACTGGTGTGAGTTGAAAACTTTTTGTAGATTAGATTGCATGAGTCTAATACTTCCTGAGGTGGAGCTTTTATCCATTTTCCTTTCTTTAAAAAGAGAGTGAGTAAAACTTACCTCTTCATACTATCTTCTTGAAAATTTGGCCTGTTTTGAATTTTTTGTATCCATTCCCTACCTCAGCACAATTTTGAGGGCAGGTGTCCTTTACAGCCCTGAGTCCTTGTGAATGGTAAGTGACCATTAGCTGTGGGTTAAAAGCTGCTCTTGCGGGAATCGGCCACAAGGCGGCAGCATTTCTCCTTTACCAAATCTGGTTACTAGGGCAACAGAGCCTTACTGGAAGTGGTGTTCTAGGTTGTAAATTAGAATGGAATGTGCGAGGAAACAGCCCTTTAAGTTTATGTCTCATTACTTCTTGTTGGTATTTTGAACTTAATTTTTATTTCTTATCACAGCAAACTTGATTACAATGTTTTGTTTTTTCTAGGTGTGCAAGATGTGGTTCTTTCACACATATGCATATATCTATTCTTCTTCGGATCCTTTTCCCATGTAGGTTATGACACAATGTTGAGTAGTCTTCTCTTGGTATTGCGTAGGTCTTTGGTGATTATATATTTCACATGTGTTTGTATCTCTCTGTTAACCTCAATATGGTAATGTATCCAATCCTCACACCTTTCCATTTGGTGAACCATAAGTTTTTTTAATGAATCTATGATAGTGTTTCTCTGTGGAAATATCTTTGTTTGTATCATTTTTTAGGTAACACCTATATGTGATATGATAGGATATGTGTCTTTCGCTTTCTCACTTACTCCAACTTGCATGATTACTTCTAGACTCATCTATGGTGCTGCAAATGGCATTGTTTCATTTTTTCACTAGCTCCTCTTCCATCTGTACAGGTAGCAGTTCTTCTTTGTCCACCCATCTGTCGGTGGACTTTTTGGTTACTTCCATATCTTGGCTATTGTAATACTATGCAGTGTAGATTTGCGTGCCTGTGTTCTTCCAATTCTCTCTTCTTAGTTTATAGGTCTAGGCATAGGTCTGCTAGATCATATGGTAGCTCAATGGTTACCTTTTAAAGGCACCTCTATTCTGTTCTCCTTAGTGGCTCTTTCCAGGTTACGTCCCACTTAAAGTGGAGGGTATGTATTTCTTCCCAGCACCTTCAGCATTTATTCTTTGTAGTTTTTGCTGATGGTTATTCTGAGTGGTGTGAGCTGATACCTCTTTGTGGTTGAATTTGCATGTGTCTCATAATGTGTTGAAATTGAGCTTTAAGACATGTCCTTTTAATTTTTCCAGCTGTGATTAGAGCTTATTTCTTCAAAGTGTTTTCTTAAAGTATGTGTCACCATTTGAAATATTTTGGCCATTATCTCCCTCAAGACATTTTGAGGGCAGGTTTCATTTACAGCCCTGAAGTACTTGTTCATATGAAGTGACCATTAGCTCAGGCTTTAAACCTGCTTTTGCAGGTAATGGCCAGAGAGCGGCAGCCTTTCTACGTTCCCCATGCTGGTACTAGGGAAACAGACCTACCGGTCAGTGGGGTTCTTCGGTTATAAATTAGAGTGCAATGTGCCCGGATAAACCCACAAATGTTGATGTCTCCTTGCTTTTGTTTGTTTTTAATTTAATTTATATTTATTATTAGAGTAATATTCCATTGTGTACGTGGACCACTTCTTCTTGGTGCATTCCTCGGTTGATGGACATTTTCATTGCTTCCAAATGCTGGCTATGGTAAATATTGCTGGCGTACAGGTTTGCCAGCCTGTGATTTTTGATTCTCATTTTCTCAGGTGATAGGCCAAGCAGTGGTTGTGATTGATTGACTGGTAGCTCAATGTTTCCCTTTTCAAAGCACCTATGTTGTGTTTTCATTAGTGGCTCTTTACATGCCCCCCCTTACAACCGAGGGTACGCATTTCTCCACACTCCCTTCACCGTTTAGTTTTGGCAGCATTTTTCCTAATGGCCATTCTGATTGCTGTGAGCTGATAGGTTTTTGTAATATGGGTATGCATGACATTAAAATTTTTAAATTCATCATATTCCTACGCCTTTTTCTTTTCTCTTAAAAGAAAAAACCGTAAGTACAATAGAGCTCTTGAAATTGACTTCTTCGAAGGTTGCCCTCTTTTGAATTTTTTGGTCGATTTTTGACCCCAGAAATTTTTTGGAGGGCAGGTGTCATTGACAGAACTGCAAGTTGGTGAAAATTTAGTGACCTTTTGCAGTGGGTTCAAAGCTGCTGTTGTGGGAAACGTCCACAAGGAGGTAGCTTTTCTCCATTCCCCAATCTGGGTACTAGGGCAGCAGAGCCCTTCTGGAAGTCATTGTCCTAGGTTATAAATTAGAATGGAATTTGCCAGGAGAAATCCCCATAAGTTTATGTCTCATTACTTCTTCTTGGTTTTTAAAATTTTTTTAATCTGGGTAAAGTTTAGAATATTGTTTGTCCTAGGTGTACACCATCTGGTCCATTTGTACATTATGTATGTCTATTAATGTACAGATCCTCTTCCCATGTAAAATATTACAGTGTTCCATCGACCTCCCTTGCTATATGTTCGGTCTTTTTGATACATGTATATAATATGTATTTGTATATGTATAGTAACACTAATCCTCATTTCTCAATTTCCCCCCTCCTTTCCTTTTAGATGAGCATAGTTTGTTTTGTTTTCTAAGCCTGTGAGTGTCTTTCTCTTTGGAAATATGTTCATCTGTGTCAGTTATTAGATAAGGCCATAAGTGATTATATAGGCTATAGGTCTTTTGCTTTCCGACCTACTTCATGTTTTGTGATGATCTCCAGGCTCATCTGTGGTGCCTCAAAGAGCAGCGCTTCAGTGTTTTCCATGGCTAATATTCCATTGTGTACATGGACCACTTCTTCTTGGTGCACTCCTCTGTTGATGGTCATTTTCCTTGCTTCCAAGTGTTGCCTATGGTAAATATTGCTGGAATGCAGGATTGCCAGCCTGTGATTTGTGATTTTCATTTTCTCAGGTGATAGACCCAGCAGTGGTTATGATTGATTGACTGGTATGGTAGCTCAACGTTTACCTTTTCAAGGCACCTCAATTGTGCTTTCATTAGTGGCTCTTACCACGTCCCCCTTAGAATCGAGGGTACGCACTTCTCCACAATCACGTCAGCATTTCTTGTTTGCAGCATTTTTGTTGATGGCCATTCTGACTGGTGTGAGCTGATAGGTGTTTGTAATTTGGGTTTACATGTCTGTAAAAATTCCTACAATTCATCATTTTTCCACGCCTTTTTCTTTTCTGTTAAAAGAAAAAAGAACAAAAGTGTGAGTATAATATACCTCTTCAAATTTTCTTTTTGGAAGGTTGCACTCTAGAATTTTTTGGTCGATTTTCGACCTCAGTATTTTTTGGAGGGCAGGTGTCATTTACAGACCTGCAATTGGTGAATATTTAGGGACCTTTTGCAGTGGGTTTAAAGCTGCTGTGGTGGGAAACGGCCACAAGGATGCAGCATTTCTCCATTCCCAAATCTGGGTACTAGGGCAGCAGAGCCGTTCTGGAAGTCGTTTGCCTAGGTTGTAAATTTGAATGGAATGTGCCAGGAAAACCCCCCATAAGTTTATGTCTCATTACTCCTAGTTCGTTGTTTTAATTTTTTCAATTGGGGTAATGGTTAGAATGTTGCTTGTCCAAGGTGTACACACTCTGGTTCATCTACATATTCTATATACCTATTTATGTAGAGATCCTCTTCCCCTGTAAATTATTACAGAGTGTTCCGTAAACCTTCCTTGCTATATGGTCGGTCTTTTTGATATATGTATATAATATGTATTTGTATACATATGGTAACGCTAATCTTCATTTATCCATTCCCCCCACCTTTCCTTTTAGATAAGCATAGTTTTTTTTAATACGTCTGTGATTGACTTTCTCTGTGGAAATATGTTCATTTGTGTCAGTTATTAGATAACGCCTATAAGTGATATCATAGGATATAGGACTTTTGCTTTCCGACTTACCTCATGTTCTGTGATTATCTCCAAGATCATCTATGGTGCCTCAAAGAGCAGTGTTTCATTGTTTTCTATGGCTAGTATTCATTGTGTACATGGACCACTTCTTCTTTATCCTTTCATCTGTTGATGGACATTTTGGTTGCTTCACTGTCTTGTCTATTGTGAATAAGGCTGCAGTGCAGCTTTTGCAGCCCGGGTCTTCTTCATTCTGGTCTTCTCAGGTGAGAGGCCCATTGGTGCGCCTGCTGGATTGAATGGTACCTCAATTTTTCCTTTTCAACGCAGCTCCTTTCTGTTCTCATTATTAGCGTTTAACCCTTTTGCATCTCACCAGCAGCTAGAGGGTACACAGTTCTCTAAAACCTCTTCAGCATTTATTGTTTGTAGACTTTTTGCCAATGGTCAGTCGACTGGTGTGAGTTGAAAACTTTTTGTAGATTAGATTGCATGAGTCTAATACTTCCTGAGGTGGAGCTTTTATCCATTTTCCTTTCTTTAAAAAGAGAGTGAGTAAAATTTACCTCTTCATACTATCTTCTTGAAAATTTGGCCTGTTTTGAACTTTTTGTATCCATTCCCTACCTCAGCACAATTTTGAGGGCAGGTGTCCTTTACAGCCCTGAGTCCTTGTGAATGGTAAGTGACCATTAGCTGTGGGTTAAAAGCTGCTCTTGCGGGAATCGGCCACAAGGCGGCAGCATTTCTCCTTTACCAAATCTGGTTACTAGGGCAACAGAGCCTTACTGGAAGTGGTGTTCTAGGTTGTAAATTAGAATGGAATGTGCGAGGAAAAAGCCCTTTAAGTTTATGTCTCATTACTTCTTGTTGGTATTTTGAACTTAATTTTTATTTTTTATCACAGCAAACTTGATTACAATGTTTTGTTTGTTCTAGGTGTGCAAGACGTGGTTCTTTCACACACATGCATATATCTATTCTTCGGATCCTTTTCCCATGTAGGTTATGACACAATGTTGAGTAGTCTTCTCTTGGTATTGCGTAGGTCTTTGGTGATTATATATTTCACATGTGTTTTTATCTGTCTGTTAACCTCAATATGGTAATGTATCCAATCCTCACACCTTTCCATTTGGTGAACCATAAGTTTTTTTAATGAATCTATGATAGTGTTTCTCTGTGGAAATATCTTTGTTTGTATCATTTTTTAGGTAACACCTATATGTGATATGATAGGATATGTGTCTTTCGCTTTCTCACTTACTCCAAGTTGCGTGTTTACTTCTAGACTCCTCTATGGTGCTGCAAATGGCATTGTTTCATTTTTTCACTAGCTCTTATTCCATCTGTACAGGTATCAGTACTTCTTTGTCCACCCATCTGTCGGTGGACTTTTTGGTTACTTCCATGTCTTGGCTATTGTAATACTATGCAATGTAGATTTGCGTGCCTGTGTCCTTCCAATTCTCTCTTCTTAGTTTATAGGTCTAGGCATAGGTCTGCTAGATCATATGGTAGCTCAATGGTTACCTTTAAAAGGCACCTCTATTCTGTTCTCCTTAGTGGCTCTTTCCAGGTTACGTCCCACTTAAAGTGGAGGGTATGTATTTCTTCCCAGCACCTTCAGCATTTATTCTTTGTAGTTTTTGCTGATGGTTATTCTGAGTGGTGTGAGCTGATACCTCTTTGTGGTTGAATTTGCATGTGTCTCATAATGTGTTGAAATTGAGCTTTAAGACATGTCCTTTTAATTTTTCCAGCTGTGATTAGAGCTTATTTCTTCAAAGTGTTTTCTTAAAGTATGTGTCACCATTTGAAATATTTTGGCCATTATCTCCCTCAAGACATTTTGAGGGCAGGTTTCATATACAGCCCTGAAGTACTTGTTCATATGAAGTGACCATTAGCTCAGGCTTTAAACCTGCTTTTGCAGGTAATGGCCAGAGAGCGGCAGCCTTTCTACGTTCCCCATGCTGGTACTAGGGAAACAGACCTACCGGCCAGTGGTGTTCTTCGGTTATAAATTAGAGTGCAATGTGCCCGGATAAACCCACAAATGTTGATGTCTCCTTGCTTTTGTTTGTTTTTAATTTAATTTATATTTATTATTAGAGTAATATTCCATTGTGTACGTGGACCACTTCTTCTTGGTGCATTACTCGGTTGATGGACATTTTCATTGCTTCCAAGTGCTGGCTATGGTAAATATTGCTGGCGTACAGGTTTGCCAGCCTGTGATTTTTGATTCTCATTTTCTCAGGTGATAGGCCAAGCAGTGGTTGTGATTGATTGACTGGTAGCTCAATGTTTCCCTTTTCAAAGCACCTACGTTGTGTTTTCATTAGTGGCTCTTTACATGCCCCCCCTTACAACCGAGGGTACGCATTTCTCCACACTCCCTTCACCGTTTAGTTTTGGCAGCATTTTTCCTAATGGCCATTCTGATTGCTGTGAGCTGATAGGTTTTTGTAATATGGGTATGCATGACATTAAAATTTTTAAATTCATCATATTCCTACGCCTTTTTCTTTTCTCTTAAAAGAAAAAACCGTAAGTATAATAGAGCTCTTGAAATTGACTTCTTCGAAGGTTGCCCTCTTTTGAATTTTTTTCGTCGATTTTTGACCCCAGAAATTTTTTGGAGGGCAGGTGTCATTGACAGAACTGCAAGTTGGTGAAAATTTAGTGACCTTTTGCAGTGGGTTCAAAGATGCTGTTGTGGGAAACGTCCACAAGGAGGTAGCTTTTCTCCATTCCCCAATCTGGGTACTAGGGCAGCAGAGCCCTTCTGGAAGTCATTGTCCTAGGTTATAAATTAGAATGGAATTTGCCAGGAGAAATCCCCATAAGTTTATGTCTCATTACTTCTTCTTGGTTTTTAAAATTTTTTTAATCTGGGTAAAGTTTAGAATATTGTTTGTCCTAGGTGTACACCATCTGGTCCATTTGTACATTATGTATGTCTATTAATGTACAGATCCTCTTCCCATGTAAAATATTACAGTGTTCCATCGACCTCCCTTGCTATATGTTCGGTCTTTTTGATACATGTATATAATATGTATTTGTATATGTATAGTAACACTAATCCTCATTTCTCAATTTCCCCCCTCCTTTCCTTTTAGATGAGCATAGTTTGTTTTGTTTTCTAAGCCTGTGAGTGTCTTTCTCTTTGGAAATATGTTCATCTGTGTCAGTTATTAGATAAGGCCATAAGTGATTATATAGGCTATAGGTCTTTTGCTTTCCGACCTACTTCATGTTTTGTGATTATCTCCAGGCTCATCTGTGGTGCCTCAAAGAGCAGCGCTTCAGTGTTTTCCATGGCTAATATTCCATTGTGTACATGGACCACTTCTTCTTGGTGCACTCCTCTGTTGATGGACATTTTCCTTGCTTCCAAGTGTTGCCTATGGTAAATATTGCTGGAGGGCAGGATTGCCAGCCTGTGATTTTTGATTTTCCTTTTCTCAGGTGATAGACCCAGCAGTGGTTATGATTGATTGACTGGTATGGTAGCTCAACGTTTACCTTTTCAAGGCACCTCAATTGTGCTCTCATTAGTGGCTCTTACCACGTCCCCCTTAGAATCGAGGGTACGCACTTCTCCACAATCACGTCAGCATTTCTTGTTTGCAGCATTTTTGTTGATGGCCATTCTGACTGGTGTGAGCTGATAGGTGTTTGTAATTTGGGTTTACATGTCTGTAAAAATTCCTACAATTCATCATTTTTCCACGCCTTTTTCTTTTCTGTTAAAAGAAAAAAGAAAAAAAGTGTGAGTATAATATACCTCTTCAAATTTTCTTTTTGGAAGGTTGCACTCTAGAATTTTTTGGTCGATTTTCGACCTCAGTATTTTTTGGAGGGCAGGTGTCATTTACAGACCTGCAATTGGTGAATATTTAGGGACCTTTTGCAGTGGGTTTAAAGCTGCTGTGGTGGGAAACGGCCACAAGGATGCAGCATTTCTCCATTCCCAAATCTGGGTACTAGGGCAGCAGAGCCGTTCTGGAAGTCGTTTGCCTAGGTTGTAAATTTGAATGGAATGTGCCAGGAAAACCCCCCATAAGTTTATGTCTCATTACTCCTAGTTCGTTGTTTTAATTTTTTCAATTGGGGTAATGGTTAGAATGTTGCTTGTCCAAGGTGTACACACTCTGGTTCATCTACATATTCTATATACCTATTTATGTAGAGATCCTCTTCCCCTGTAAATTATTACAGAGTGTTCCGTAAACCTTCCTTGCTATATGGTCGGTCTTTTTGATATATGTATATAATATGTATTTGTATACATATGGTAACGCTAATCTTCATTTATCCATTCCCCCCACCTTTCCTTTTAGATAAGCATAGTTTTTTTTTAATAAGTCTGTGATTGACTTTCTCTGTGGAAATATGTTCATTTGTGTCAGTTATTAGATAACGCCTATAAGTGATATCATAGGATATAGGACTTTTGCTTTCCGACTTACCTCATGTTCTGTGATTATCTCCAAGATCATCTATGGTGCCTCAAAGAGCAGTGTTTCATTGTTTTCTATGGCTAGTATTCATTGTGTACATGGACCACTTCTTCTTTATCCTTTCATCTGTTGATGGACATTTTGGTTGGTTCACTGTCTTGGCTATGGTGAATAAGGCTGCAGTGCAGCTTTTGCAGCCCGGGTCTTCTTCATTCTGGTCTTCTCAGGTGAGAGGCCCATTGGTGCGCCTGCTGGATTGAATGGTACCTCAATTTTTCCTTTTCAACGCAGCTCCTTTCTGTTCTCATTATTAGCGTTTAACCCTTTTGCATCTCACCAGCAGCTAGAGGGTACACAGTTCTCTAAAACCTCTTCAGCATTTATTGTTTGTAGACTTTTTGCCAATGGTCAGTCGACTGGTGTGAGTTGAAAACTTTTTGTAGATTAGATTGCATGAGTCTAATACTTCCTGAGGTGGAGCTTTTATCCATTTTCCTTTCTTTAAAAAGAGAGTGAGTAAAACTTACCTCTTCATACTATCTTCTTGAAAATTTGGCCTGTTTTGAATTTTTTGTATCCATTCCCTACCTCAGCACAATTTTGAGGGCAGGTGTCCTTTACAGCCCTGAGTCCTTGTGAATGGTAAGTGACCATTAGCTGTGGGTTAAAAGCTGCTCTTGCGGGAATCGGCCACAAGGCGGCAGCATTTCTCCTTTACCAAATCTGGTTACTAGGGCAACAGAGCCTTACTGGAAGTGGTGTTCTAGGTTGTAAATTAGAATGGAATGTGCGAGGAAATAGCCCTTTAACTTTATGTCTCATTACTTCTTGTTGGTATTTTGAATTTAATTTTTATTTCTTATCACAGCAAACTTGATTACAATGTTTTGTTTGTTCTAGGTGTGCAAGATGTGGTTCTTTCACACACATGCATATATCTATTCTTCTTCGGATCCTTTTCCCATGTAGGTAATGACACAATGTTGAGTAGACTTCTCTTGGTATTGCGTAGGTCTTTGGTGATTATATATTTCACATGTGTTTGTATCTCTCTGTTAACCTCAATATGGTAATGTATCCAATCCTCACACCTTTCCATTTGGTGAACCATAAGTTTTTTTAATGAATCTATGATAGTGTTTCTCTGTGGAAATATCTTTGTTTGTATCATTTTTTAGGTAACACCTATATGTGATATGATAGGATATGTGTCTTTCGCTTTCTCACTTACTCCAAGTTGCGTGATTACTTCTAGACTCATCTATGGTGCTGCAAATGGCATTGTTTCATTTTTTCACTAGCTCCTATTCCATCTGTACAGGTAGCAGTTCTTCTTTGTCCACCCATCTGTCGGTGGACTTTTTGGTTACTTCCATATCTTGGCTATTGTAATACTATGCAATGTAGATTTGCGTGCCTGTGTCCTTCCAATTCTCTCTTCTTCGTTTATAGGTCTAGGCATAGGTCTGCTAGATCATATGGTAGCTCAATGGTTACCTTTTAAAGGCACCTCTATTCTGTTCTCCTTAGTGGCTCTTTCCAGGTTACGTCCCACTTAAAGTGGAGGGTATGTATTTCTTCCCAGCACCTTCAGCATTTATTCTTTGTAGTTTTTGCTGATGGTTATTCTGAGTGGTGTGAGCTGATACCTCTTTGTGGTTGAATTTGCATGTGTCTCATAATGTGTTGAAATTGAGCTTTAAGACATGTCCTTTTAATTTTTCCAGCTGTGATTAGAGCTTATTTCTTCAAAGTGTTTTCTTAAAGTATGTGTCACCATTTGAAATATTTTGGCCATTATCTCCCTCAAGACATTTTGAGGGCAGGTTTCATTTACAGCCCTGAAGTACTTGTTCATATGAAGTGACCATTAGCTCAGGCTTTAAACCTGCTTTTGCAGGTAATGGCCAGAGAGCGGCAGCCTTTCTACGTTCCCCATGCTGGTACTAGGGAAACAGACCTACCGGCCAGTGGTGTTCTTCGGTTATAAATTAGAGTGCAATGTGCCCGGATAAACCCACAAATGTTGATGTCTCCTTGCTTTTGTTTGTTTTTAATTTAATTTATATTTATTATTAGAGTAATATTCCATTGTGTACGTGGACCACTTCTTCTTGGTGCATTCCTCGGTTGATGGACATTTTCATTGCTTCCAAGTGCTGGCTATGGTAAATATTGCTGGCGTACAGGTTTGCCAGCCTGTGATTTTTGATTCTCATTTTCTCAGGTGATAGGCCAAGCAGTGGTTGTGATTGATTGACTGGTAGCTCAATGTTTCCCTTTTCAAAGCACCTACGTTGTGTTTTCATTAGTGGCTCTTTACATGCCCCCCCTTACAACCGAGGGTACGCATTTCTCCACACTCCCTTCACCGTTTATTTTTGGCAGCATTTTTCCTAATGGCCATTCTGATTGCTGTGAGCTGATAGGTTTTTGTAATATGGGTATGCATGACATTAAAATTTTTAAATTCATCATATTCCTACGCCTTTTTCTTTTCTCTTAAAAGAAAAAACCGTAAGTATAATAGAGCTCTTGAAATTGACTTCTTCGAAGGTTGCCCTCTTTTGAATTTTTTGGTCGATTTTTGACCCCAGAAATTTTTTGGAGGGCAGGTGTCATTTACAGAACTGCAAGTTGGTGAAAATTTAGTGACCTTTTGCAGTGGGTTCAAAGCTGCTGTTGTGGGAAACGTCCACAAGGAGGTAGCTTTTCTCCATTCCCCAATCTGGGTACTAGGGCAGCAGAGCCCTTCTGGAAGTCATTGTCCTAGGTTATAAATTAGAATGGAATTTGCCAGGAGAAATCCCCATAAGTTTATGTCTCATTACTTCTTCTTGGTTTTTAAAATTTTTTTAATCTGGGTAAAGTTTAGAATATTGTTTGTCCTAGGTGTACACCATCTGGTCCATTTGTACATTATGTATGTCTATTAATGTACAGATCCTCTTCCCATGTAAAATATTACAGTGTTCCATCGACCTCCCTTGCTATATGTTCGGTCTTTTTGATACATGTATATAATATGTATTTGTATATGTATAGTAACACTAATCCTCATTTCTCAATTTCCCCCCTCCTTTCCTTTTAGATGAGCATAGTTTGTTTTGTTTTCTAAGCCTGTGAGTGTCTTTCTCTTTGGAAATATGTTCATCTGTGTCAGTTATTAGATAAGGCCATAAGTGATTATATAGGCTATAGGTCTTTTGCTTTCCGACCTACTTCATGTTTTGTGATTATCTCCAGGCTCATCTGTGGTGCCTCAAAGAGCAGCGCTTCAGTGTTTTCCATGGCTAATATTCCATTGTGTACATGGACCACTTCTTCTTGGTGCACTCCTCTGTTGATGGACATTTTCCTTGCTTCCAAGTGTTGCCTATGGTAAATATTGCTGGAGGGCAGGATTGCCAGCCTGTGATTTGTGATTTTCATTTTCTCAGGTGATAGACCCAGCAGTGGTTATGATTGATTGACTGGTATGGTAGCTCAACGTTTACCTTTTCAAGGCACCTCAATTGTGCTCTCATTAGTGGCTCTTACCACGTCCCCCTTAGAATCGAGGGTACGCACTTCTGCACAATCACGTCAGCATTTCTTGTTTGCAGCATTTTTGTTGATGGCCATTCTGACTGGTGTGAGCTGATAGGTGTTTGTAATTTGGGTTTACATGTCTGTAAAAATTCCTACAATTCATCATTTTTCCACACCTTTTTCTTTTCTGTTAAAAGAAAAAAGAAAAAAAGTGTGAGTATAATATACCTCTTCAAATTTTCTTTTTGGAAGGTTGCACTCTAGAATTTTTTGGTCGATTTTCGACCTCAGTATTTTTTGGAGGGCAGGTGTCATTTACAGACCTGCAATTGGTGAATATTTAGTGACCTTTTGCAGTGGGTTTAAAGCTGCTGTTGTGGGAAACGGCCACAAGGATGCAGCATTTCTCCATTCCCAAATCTGGGTACTAGGGCAGCAGAGCCGTTCTGGAAGTCGTTTGCCTAGGTTGTAAATTTGAATGGAATGTGCCAGGAAAACCCCCCATAAGTTTATGTCTCATTACTCCTAGTTCGTTGTTTTAATTTTTTCAATTGGGGTAATGGTTAGAATGTTGCTTGTCCAAGGTGTACACACTCTGGTTCATCTACATATTCTATATACCTATTTATGTAGAGATCCTCTTCCCCTGTAAATTATTACAGAGTGTTCCGTAAACCTTCCTTGCTATATGGTCGGTCTTTTTGATATATGTATATAATATGTATTTGTATACATATGGTAACGCTAATCTTCATTTATCCATTCCCCCCACCTTTCCTTTTAGATAAGCATAGTTTTTTTTTAATACGTCTGTGATTGACTTTCTCTGTGGAAATATGTTCATTTGTGTCAGTTATTAGATAACGCCTATAAGTGATATCATAGGATATAGGACTTTTGCTTTCCGACTTACCTCATGTTCTGTGATTATCTCCAAGATCATCTATGGTGCCTCAAAGAGCAGTGTTTCATTGTTTTCTATGGCTAGTATTCATTGTGTACATGGACCACTTCTTCTTTATCCTTTCATCTGTTGATGGACATTTTGGTTGGTTCACTGTCTTGTCTATGGTGAATAAGGCTGCAGTGCAGCTTTTGCAGCCCGGGTCTTCTTCATTCTGGTCTTCTCAGGTGAGAGGCCCATTGGTGCGCCTGCTGGATTGAATGGTACCTCAATTTTTCCTTTTCAACGCAGCTCCTTTCTGTTCTCATTATTAGCGTTTAACCCTTTGGCATCTCACCAGCAGCTAGAGGGTACACAGTTCTCTAAAACCTCTTCAGCATTTATTGTTTGTAGACTTTTTGCCAATGGTCAGTCGACTGGTGTGAGTTGAAAACTTTTTGTAGATTAGATTGCATGAGTCTAATACTTCCTGAGGTGGAGCTTTTATCCATTTTCCTTTCTTTAAAAAGAGAGTGAGTAAAACTTACCTCTTCATACTATCTTCTTGAAAATTTGGCCTGTTTTGAATTTTTGTATCCATTCCCTACCTCAGCACAATTTTGAGGGCAGGTGTCCTTTACAGCCCTGAGTCCTTGTGAATGGTAAGTGACCATTAGCTGTGGGTTAAAAGCTGCTCTTGCGGGAATCGGCCACAAGGCGGCAGCATTTCTCCTTTACCAAATCTGGTTACTAGGGCAACAGAGCCTTACTGGAAGTGGTGTTCTAGGTTGTAAATTAGAATGGAATGTGCGAGGAAACAGCCCTTTAACTTTATGTCTCATTACTTCTTGTTGGTATTTTGAACTTAATTTTTATTTTTTATCACAGCAAACTTGATTACAATGTTTTGTTTGTTCTAGGTGTGCAAGATGTGGTTCTTTCACACACATGCATATATCTATTCTTCTTCGGATCCTTTTCCCATGTAGGTAATGACACAATGTTGAGTAGACTTCTCTTGGTATTGCGTAGGTCTTTGGTGATTATATATTTCACATGTGTTTGTATCTCTCTGTTAACCTCAATATGGTAATGTATCCAATCCTCACACCTTTCCATTTGGTGAACCATAAGTTTTTTTAATGAATCTATGATAGTGTTTCTCTGTGGAAATATCTTTGTTTGTATCATTTTTTAGGTAACACCTATATGTGATATGATAGGATATGTGTCTTTCGCTTTCTCACTTACTCCAAGTTGCGTGATTACTTCTAGACTCATCTATGGTGCTGCAAATGGCATTGTTTCATTTTTTCACTAGCTCCTATTCCATCTGTACAGGTAGCAGTTCTTCTTTGTCCACCCATCTGTCGGTGGACTTTTTGGTTACTTCCATATCTTGGCTATTGTAATACTATGCAATGTAGATTTGCGTGCCTGTGTCCTTCCAATTCTCTCTTCTTCGTTTATAGGTCTAGGCATAGGTCTGCTAGATCATATGGTAGCTCAATGGTTACCTTTTAAAGGCACCTCTATTCTGTTCTCCTTAGTGGCTCTTTCCAGGTTACGTCCCACTTAAAGTGGAGGGTATGTATTTCTTCCCAGCACCTTCAGCATTTATTCTTTGTAGTTTTTGCTGATGGTTATTCTGAGTGGTGTGAGCTGATACCTCTTTGTGGTTGAATTTGCATGTGTCTCATAATGTGTTGAAATTGAGCTTTAAGACATGTCCTTTTAATTTTTCCAGCTGTGATTAGAGCTTATTTCTTCAAAGTGTTTTCTTAAAGTATGTGTCACCATTTGAAATATTTTGGCCATTATCTCCCTCAAGACATTTTGAGGGCAGGTTTCATTTACAGCCCTGAAGTACTTGTTCATATGAAGTGACCATTAGCTCAGGCTTTAAACCTGCTTTTGCAGGTAATGGCCAGAGAGCGGCAGCCTTTCTACGTTCCCCATGCTGGTACTAGGGAAACAGACCTACCGGCCAGTGGTGTTCTTCGGTTATAAATTAGAGTGCAATGTGCCCGGATAAACCCACAAATGTTGATGTCTCCTTGCTTTTGTTTGTTTTTAATTTAATTTATATTTATTATTAGAGTAATATTCCATTGTGTACGTGGACCACTTCTTCTTGGTGCATTCCTCGGTTGATGGACATTTTCATTGCTTCCAAGTGCTGGCTATGGTAAATATTGCTGGCGTACAGGTTTGCCAGCCTGTGATTTTTGATTCTCATTTTCTCAGGTGATAGGCCAAGCAGTGGTTGTGATTGATTGACTGGTAGCTCAATGTTTCCCTTTTCAAAGCACCTACGTTGTGTTTTCATTAGTGGCTCTTTACATGCCCCCCCTTACAACCGAGGGTACGCATTTCTCCACACTCCCTTCACCGTTTATTTTTGGCAGCATTTTTCCTAATGGCCATTCTGATTGCTGTGAGCTGATAGGTTTTTGTAATATGGGTATGCATGACATTAAAATTTTTAAATTCATCATATTCCTACGCCTTTTTCTTTTCTCTTAAAAGAAAAAACCGTAAGTATAATAGAGCTCTTGAAATTGACTTCTTCGAAGGTTGCCCTCTTTTGAATTTTTTGGTCGATTTTTGACCCCAGAAATTTTTTGGAGGGCAGGTGTCATTGACAGAACTGCAAGTTGGTGAAAATTTAGTGACCTTTTGCAGTGGGTTCAAAGCTGCTGTTGTGGGAAACGTCCACAAGGAGGTAGCTTTTCTCCATTCCCCAATCTGGGTACTAGGGCAGCAGAGCCCTTCTGGAAGTCATTGTCCTAGGTTATAAATTAGAATGGAATTTGCCAGGAGAAATCCCCGTAAGTTTATGTCTCATTACTTCTTCTTGGTTTTTAAAATTTTTTTAATCTGGGTAAAGTTTAGAATATTGTTTGTCCTAGGTGTACACCATCTGGTCCATTTGTACATTATGTATGTCTATTAATGTACAGATCCTCTTCCCATGTAAAATATTACAGTGTTCCATCGACCTCCCTTGCTATATGTTCGGTCTTTTTGATACATGTATATAATAAGTATTTATATATGTATAGTAACACTAATCCTCATTTCTCAATTTCCCCCCTCCTTTCCTTTTAGATGAGCATAGTTTGTTTTGTTTTCTAAGCCTGTGAGTGTCTTTCTCTTTGGAAATATGTTCATCTGTGTCAGTTATTAGATAAGGCCATAAGTGATTATATAGGCTATAGGTCTTTTGCTTTCCGACCTACTTCATGTTTTGTGATTATCTCCAGGCTCATCTGTGGTGCCTCAAAGAGCAGCGCTTCAGTGTTTTCCATGGCTAATATTCCATTGTGTACATGGACCACTTCTTCTTGGTGCATTCCTCTGTTGATGGACATTTTCCTTGCTTCCAAGTGCTGCCTATGGTAAATATTGCTGGAGGGCAGGATTGCCAGCCTGTGATTTTTGATTTTCCTTTTCTCAGGTGATAGACCCAGCAGTGGTTATGATTGATTGACTGGTATGGTAGCTCAACGTTTACCTTTTCAAGGCACCTCAATTGTGCTCTCATTAGTGGCTCTTACCACGTCCCCCTTAGAATCGAGGGTACGCACTTCTCCACAATCACGTCAGCATTTCTTGTTTGCAGCATTTTTGTTGATGGCCATTCTGACTGGTGTGAGCTGATAGGTGTTTGTAATTTGGGTTTACATGTCTGTAAAAATTCCTACAATTCATCATTTTTCCACGCCTTTTTCTTTTCTGTTAAAAGAAAAAAGAACAAAAGTGTGAGTATAATATACCTCTTCAAATTTTCTTTTTGGAAGGTTGCACTCTAGAATTTTTTGGTCGATTTTCGACCTCAGTATTTTTTGGAGGGCAGGTGTCATTTACAGACCTGCAATTGGTGAATATTTAGTGACCTTTTGCAGTGGGTTTAAAGCTGCTGTTGTGGTAAACGGCCACAAGGATGCAGCATTTCTCCATTCCCAAATCTGGGTACTAGGGCAGCAGAGCCGTTCTGGAAGTCGTTTGCCTAGGTTGTAAATTTGAATGGAATGTGCCAGGAAAACCCCCCATAAGTTTATGTCTCATTACTCCTAGTTCGTTGTTTTAATTTTTTCAATTGGGGTAATGGTTAGAATGTTGCTTGTCCAAGGTGTACACACTCTGGTTCACCTACATATTCTATATACCTATTTATGTAGAGATCCTCTTCCCCTGTAAATTATTACAGAGTGTTCCGTAAACCTTCCTTGCTATATGGTCGGTCTTTTTGATATATGTATATAATATGTATTTGTATACATATGGTAACGCTAATCTTCATTTATCCATTCCCCCCACCTTTCCTTTTAGATAAGCATAGTTTTTTTTTAATAAGTCTGTGATTGACTTTCTCTGTGGAAATATGTTCATTTGTGTCAGTTATTAGATAACGCCTATAAGTGATATCATAGGATATAGGACTTTTGCTTTCCGACTTACCTCATGTTCTGTGATTATCTCCAAGATCATCTATGGTGCCTCAAAGAGCAGTGTTTCATTGTTTTCTATGGCTAGTATTCATTGTGTACATGGACCACTTCTTCTTTATCCTTTCATCTGTTGATGGACATTTTGGTTGGTTCACTGTCTTGGCTATGGTGAATAAGGCTGCAGTGCAGCTTTTGCAGCCCGGGTCTTCTTCATTCTGGTCTTCTCAGGTGAGAGGCCCATTGGTGCGCCTGCTGGATTGAATGGTACCTCAATTTTTCCTTTTCAACGCAGCTCCTTTCTGTTCTCATTATTAGCGTTTAACCCTTTTGCATCTCACCAGCAGCTAGAGGGTACACAGTTCTCTAAAACCTCTTCAGCATTTATTGTTTGTAGACTTTTTGCCAATGGTCAGTCGACTGGTGTGAGTTGAAAACTTTTTGTAGATTAGATTGCATGAGTCTAATACTTCCTGAGGTGGAGCTTTTATCCATTTTCCTTTCTTTAAAAAGAGAGTGAGTAAAACTTACCTCTTCATACTATCTTCTTGAAAATTTGGCCTGTTTTGAATTTTTTGTATCCATTCCCTACCTCAGCACAATTTTGAGGGCAGGTGTCCTTTACAGCCCTGAGTCCTTGTGAATGGTAAGTGACCATTAACTGTGGGTTAAAAGCTGCTCTTGCGGGAATCGGCCACAAGGCGGCAGCATTTCTCCTTTACCAAATCTGGTTACTAGGGCAACAGAGCCTTACTGGAAGTGGTGTTCTAGGTTGTAAATTAGAATGGAATGTGCGAGGAAACAGCCCTTTAAGTTTATGTCTCATTACTTCTTGTTGGTATTTTGAATTTAATTTTTATTTCTTATCACAGCAAACTTGATTACAATGTTTTGTTTGTTCTAGGTGTGCAAGATGTGGTTCTTTCACACACATGCATATATCTATTCTTCTTCGGATCCTTTTCCCATGTAGGTAATGACACAATGTTGAGTAGACTTCTCTTGGTATTGCGTAGGTCTTTGGTGATTATATATTTCACATGTGTTTGTATCTCTCTGTTAACCTCAATATGGTAATGTATCCAATCCTCACACCTTTCCATTTGGTGAACCATAAGTTTTTTTAATGAATCTATGATAGTGTTTCTCTGTGGAAATATCTTTGTTTGTATCATTTTTTAGGTAACACCTATATGTGATATGATAGGATATGTGTCTTTCGCTTTCTCACTTACTCCAAGTTGCGTGATTACTTCTAGACTCATCTATGGTGCTGCAAATGGCATTGTTTCATTTTTTCACTAGCTCCTATTCCATCTGTACAGGTAGCAGTTCTTCTTTGTCCACCCATCTGTCGGTGGACTTTTTGGTTACTTCCATATCTTGGCTATTGTAATACTATGCAATGTAGATTTGCGTGCCTGTGTCCTTCCAATTCTCTCTTCTTCGTTTATAGGTCTAGGCATAGGTCTGCTAGATCATATGGTAGCTCAATGGTTACCTTTTAAAGGCACCTCTATTCTGTTCTCCTTAGTGGCTCTTTCCAGGTTACGTCCCACTTAAAGTGGAGGGTATGTATTTCTTCCCAGCACCTTCAGCATTTATTCTTTGTAGTTTTTGCTGATGGTTATTCTGAGTGGTGTGAGCTGATACCTCTTTGTGGTTGAATTTGCATGTGTCTCATAATGTGTTGAAATTGAGCTTTAAGACATGTCCTTTTAATTTTTCCAGCTGTGATTAGAGCTTATTTCTTCAAAGTGTTTTCTTAAAGTATGTGTCACCATTTGAAATATTTTGGCCATTATCTCCCTCAAGACATTTTGAGGGCAGGTTTCATTTACAGCCCTGAAGTACTTGTTCATATGAAGTGACCATTAGCTCAGGCTTTAAACCTGCTTTTGCAGGTAATGGCCAGAGAGCGGCAGCCTTTCTACGTTCCCCATGCTGGTACTAGGGAAACAGACCTACCGGCCAGTGGTGTTCTTCGGTTATAAATTAGAGTGCAATGTGCCCGGATAAACCCACAAATGTTGATGTCTCCTTGCTTTTGTTTGTTTTTAATTTAATTTATATTTATTATTAGAGTAATATTCCATTGTGTACGTGGACCACTTCTTCTTGGTGCATTCCTCGGTTGATGGACATTTTCATTGCTTCCAAGTGCTGGCTATGGTAAATATTGCTGGCGTACAGGTTTGCCAGCCTGTGATTTTTGATTCTCATTTTCTCAGGTGATAGGCCAAGCAGTGGTTGTGATTGATTGACTGGTAGCTCAATGTTTCCCTTTTCAAAGCACCTACGTTGTGTTTTCATTAGTGGCTCTTTACATGCCCCCCCTTACAACCGAGGGTACGCATTTCTCCACACTCCCTTCACCGTTTATTTTTGGCAGCATTTTTCCTAATGGCCATTCTGATTGCTGTGAGCTGATAGGTTTTTGTAATATGGGTATGCATGACATTAAAATTTTTAAATTCATCATATTCCTACGCCTTTTTCTTTTCTCTTAAAAGAAAAAACCGTAAGTATAATAGAGCTCTTGAAATTGACTTCTTCGAAGGTTGCCCTCTTTTGAATTTTTTGGTCGATTTTTGACCCCAGAAATTTTTTGGAGGGCAGGTGTCATTGACAGAACTGCAAGTTGGTGAAAATTTAGTGACCTTTTGCAGTGGGTTCAAAGCTGCTGTTGTGGGAAACGTCCACAAGGAGGTAGCTTTTCTCCATTCCCCAATCTGGGTACTAGGGCAGCAGAGCCCTTCTGGAAGTCATTGTCCTAGGTTATAAATTAGAATGGAATTTGCCAGGAGAAATCCCCATAAGTTTATGTCTCATTACTTCTTCTTGGTTTTTAAAATTTTTTTAATCTGGGTAAAGTTTAGAATATTGTTTGTCCTAGGTGTACACCATCTGGTCCATTTGTACATTATGTATGTCTATTAATGTACAGATCCTCTTCCCATGTAAAATATTACAGTGTTCCATCGACCTCCCTTGCTATATGTTCGGTCTTTTTGATACATGTATATAATAAGTATTTATATATGTATAGTAACACTAATCCTCATTTCTCAATTTCCCCCCTCCTTTCCTTTTAGATGAGCATAGTTTGTTTTGTTTTCTAAGCCTGTGAGTGTCTTTCTCTTTGGAAATATGTTCATCTGTGTCAGTTATTAGATAAGGCCATAAGTGATTATATAGGCTATAGGTCTTTTGCTTTCCGACCTACTTCATGTTTTGTGATTATCTCCAGGCTCATCTGTGGTGCCTCAAAGAGCAGCGCTTCAGTGTTTTCCATGGCTAATATTCCATTGTGTACATGGACCACTTCTTCTTGGTGCATTCCTCTGTTGATGGACATTTTCCTTGCTTCCAAGTGCTGCCTATGGTAAATATTGCTGGAGGGCAGGATTGCCAGCCTGTGATTTTTGATTTTCCTTTTCTCAGGTGATAGACCCAGCAGTGGTTATGATTGATTGACTGGTATGGTAGCTCAACGTTTACCTTTTCAAGGCACCTCAATTGTGCTCTCATTAGTGGCTCTTACCACGTCCCCCTTAGAATCGAGGGTACGCACTTCTCCACAATCACGTCAGCATTTCTTGTTTGCAGCATTTTTGTTGATGGCCATTCTGACTGGTGTGAGCTGATAGGTGTTTGTAATTTGGGTTTACATGTCTGTAAAAATTCCTACAATTCATCATTTTTCCACGCCTTTTTCTTTTCTGTTAAAAGAAAAAAGAACAAAAGTGTGAGTATAATATACCTCTTCAAATTTTCTTTTTGGAAGGTTGCACTCTAGAATTTTTTGGTCGATTTTCGACCTCAGTATTTTTTGGAGGGCAGGTGTCATTTACAGACCTGCAATTGGTGAATATTTAGTGACCTTTTGCAGTGGGTTTAAAGCTGCTGTTGTGGGAAACGGCCACAAGGATGCAGCATTTCTCCATTCCCAAATCTGGGTACTAGGGCAGCAGAGCCGTTCTGGAAGTCGTTTGCCTAGGTTGTAAATTTGAATGGAATGTGCCAGGAAAACCCCCCATAAGTTTATGTCTCATTACTCCTAGTTCGTTGTTTTAATTTTTTCAATTGGGGTAATGGTTAGAATGTTGCTTGTCCAAGGTGTACACACTCTGGTTCACCTACATATTCTATATACCTATTTATGTAGAGATCCTCTTCCCCTGTAAATTATTACAGAGTGTTCCGTAAACCTTCCTTGCTATATGGTCGGTCTTTTTGATATATGTATATAATATGTATTTGTATACATATGGTAACGCTAATCTTCATTTATCCATTCCCCCCACCTTTCCTTTTAGATAAGCATAGTTTTTTTTAATACGTCTGTGATTGACTTTCTCTGTGGAAATATGTTCATTTGTGTCAGTTATTAGATAACGCCTATAAGTGATATCATAGGATATAGGACTTTTGCTTTCCGACTTACCTCATGTTCTGTGATTATCTCCAAGATCATCTATGGTGCCTCAAAGAGCAGTGTTTCATTGTTTTCTATGGCTAGTATTCATTGTGTACATGGACCACTTCTTCTTTATCCTTTCATCTGTTGATGGACATTTTGGTTGGTTCACTGTCTTGGCTATGGTGAATAAGGCTGCAGTGCAGCTTTTGCAGCCCGGGTCTTCTTCATTCTGGTCTTCTCAGGTGAGAGGCCCATTGGTGCGCCTGCTGGATTGAATGGTACCTCAATTTTTCCTTTTCAACGCAGCTCCTTTCTGTTCTCATTATTAGCGTTTAACCCTTTTGCATCTCACCAGCAGCTAGAGGGTACACAGTTCTCTAAAACCTCTTCAGCATTTATTGTTTGTAGACTTTTTGCCAATGGTCAGTCGACTGGTGTGAGTTGAAAACTTTTTGTAGATTAGATTGCATGAGTCTAATACTTCCTGAGGTGGAGCTTTTATCCATTTTCCTTTCTTTAAAAAGAGAGTGAGTAAAACTTACCTCTTCATACTATCTTCTTGAAAATTTGGCCTGTTTTGAATTTTTTGTATCCATTCCCTACCTCAGCACAATTTTGAGGGCAGGTGTCCTTTACAGCCCTGAGTCCTTGTGAATGGTAAGTGACCATTAACTGTGGGTTAAAAGCTGCTCTTGCGGGAATCGGCCACAAGGCGGCAGCATTTCTCCTTTACCAAATCTGGTTACTAGGGCAACAGAGCCTTACTGGAAGTGGTGTTCTAGGTTGTAAATTAGAATGGAATGTGCGAGGAAACAGCCCTTTAAGTTTATGTCTCATTACTTCTTGTTGGTATTTTGAATTTAATTTTTATTTCTTATCACAGCAAACTTGATTACAATGTTTTGTTTGTTCTAGGTGTGCAAGATGTGGTTCTTTCACACACATGCATATATCTATTCTTCTTCGGATCCTTTTCCCATGTAGGTAATGACACAATGTTGAGTAGACTTCTCTTGGTATTGCGTAGGTCTTTGGTGATTATATATTTCACATGTGTTTGTATCTCTCTGTTAACCTCAATATGGTAATGTATCCAATCCTCACACCTTTCCATTTGGTGAACCATAAGTTTTTTTAATGAATCTATGATAGTGTTTCTCTGTGGAAATATCTTTGTTTGTATCATTTTTTAGGTAACACCTATATGTGATATGATAGGATATGTGTCTTTCGCTTTCTCACTTACTCCAAGTTGCGTGATTACTTCTAGACTCATCTATGGTGCTGCAAATGGCATTGTTTCATTTTTTCACTAGCTCCTATTCCATCTGTACAGGTAGCAGTTCTTCTTTGTCCACCCATCTGTCGGTGGACTTTTTGGTTACTTCCATATCTTGGCTATTGTAATACTATGCAATGTAGATTTGCGTGCCTGTGTCCTTCCAATTCTCTCTTCTTCGTTTATAGGTCTAGGCATAGGTCTGCTAGATCATATGGTAGCTCAATGGTTACCTTTTAAAGGCACCTCTATTCTGTTCTCCTTAGTGGCTCTTTCCAGGTTACGTCCCACTTAAAGTGGAGGGTATGTATTTCTTCCCAGCACCTTCAGCATTTATTCTTTGTAGTTTTTGCTGATGGTTATTCTGAGTGGTGTGAGCTGATACCTCTTTGTGGTTGAATTTGCATGTGTCTCATAATGTGTTGAAATTGAGCTTTAAGACATGTCCTTTTAATTTTTCCAGCTGTGATTAGAGCTTATTTCTTCAAAGTGTTTTCTTAAAGTATGTGTCACCATTTGAAATATTTTGGCCATTATCTCCCTCAAGACATTTTGAGGGCAGGTTTCATTTACAGCCCTGAAGTACTTGTTCATATGAAGTGACCATTAGCTCAGGCTTTAAACCTGCTTTTGCAGGTAATGGCCAGAGAGCGGCAGCCTTTCTACGTTCCCCATGCTGGTACTAGGGAAACAGACCTACCGGCCAGTGGTGTTCTTCGGTTATAAATTAGAGTGCAATGTGCCCGGATAAACCCACAAATGTTGATGTCTCCTTGCTTTTGTTTGTTTTTAATTTAATTTATATTTATTATTAGAGTAATATTCCATTGTGTACGTGGACCACTTCTTCTTGGTGCATTCCTCGGTTGATGGACATTTTCATTGCTTCCAAGTGCTGGCTATGGTAAATATTGCTGGCGTACAGGTTTGCCAGCCTGTGATTTTTGATTCTCATTTTCTCAGGTGATAGGCCAAGCAGTGGTTGTGATTGATTGACTGGTAGCTCAATGTTTCCCTTTTCAAAGCACCTACGTTGTGTTTTCATTAGTGGCTCTTTACATGCCCCCCCTTACAACCGAGGGTACGCATTTCTCCACACTCCCTTCACCGTTTATTTTTGGCAGCATTTTTCCTAATGGCCATTCTGATTGCTGTGAGCTGATAGGTTTTTGTAATATGGGTATGCATGACATTAAAATTTTTAAATTCATCATATTCCTACGCCTTTTTCTTTTCTCTTAAAAGAAAAAACCGTAAGTATAATAGAGCTCTTGAAATTGACTTCTTCGAAGGTTGCCCTCTTTTGAATTTTTTTCGACGATTTTTGACCCCAGAAATTTTTTGGAGGGCAGGTGTCATTGACAGAACTGCAAGTTGGTGAAAATTTAGTGACCTTTTGCAGTGGGTTCAAAGCTGCTGTTGTGGGAAACGTCCACAAGGAGGTAGCTTTTCTCCATTCCCCAATCTGGGTACTAGGGCAGCAGAGCCCTTCTGGAAGTCATTGTCCTAGGTTATAAATTAGAATGGAATTTGCCAGGAGAAATCCCCATAAGTTTATGTCTCATTACTTCTTCTTGGTTTTTAAAATTTTTTTAATCTGGGTAAAGTTTAGAATATTGTTTGTCCTAGGTGTACACCATCTGGTCCATTTGTACATTATGTATGTCTATTAATGTACAGATCCTCTTCCCATGTAAAATATTACAGTGTTCCATCGACCTCCCTTGCTATATGTTCGGTCTTTTTGATACATGTATATAATAAGTATTTATATATGTATAGTAACACTAATCCTCATTTCTCAATTTCCCCCCTCCTTTCCTTTTAGATGAGCATAGTTTGTTTTGTTTTCTAAGCCTGTGAGTGTCTTTCTCTTTGGAAATATGTTCATCTGTGTCAGTTATTAGATAAGGCCATAAGTGATTATATAGGCTATAGGTCTTTTGCTTTCCGACCTACTTCATGTTTTGTGATTATCTCCAGGCTCATCTGTGGTGCCTCAAAGAGCAGCGCTTCAGTGTTTTCCATGGCTAATATTCCATTGTGTACATGGACCACTTCTTCTTGGTGCATTCCTCTGTTGATGGACATTTTCCTTGCTTCCAAGTGCTGCCTATGGTAAATATTGCTGGAGGGCAGGATTGCCAGCCTGTGATTTTTGATTTTCCTTTTCTCAGGTGATAGACCCAGCAGTGGTTATGATTGATTGACTGGTATGGTAGCTCAACGTTTACCTTTTCAAGGCACCTCAATTGTGCTCTCATTAGTGGCTCTTACCACGTCCCCCTTAGAATCGAGGGTACGCACTTCTCCACAATCACGTCAGCATTTCTTGTTTGCAGCATTTTTGTTGATGGCCATTCTGACTGGTGTGAGCTGATAGGTGTTTGTAATTTGGGTTTACATGTCTGTAAAAATTCCTACAATTCATCATTTTTCCACGCCTTTTTCTTTTCTGTTAAAAGAAAAAAGAACAAAAGTGTGAGTATAATATACCTCTTCAAATTTTCTTTTTGGAAGGTTGCACTCTAGAATTTTTTGGTCGATTTTCGACCTCAGTATTTTTTGGAGGGCAGGTGTCATTTACAGACCTGCAATTGGTGAATATTTAGTGACCTTTTGCAGTGGGTTTAAAGCTGCTGTGGTGGGAAACGGCCACAAGGATGCAGCATTTCTCCATTCCCAAATCTGGGTACTAGGGCAGCAGAGCCGTTCTGGAAGTCGTTTGCCTAGGTTGTAAATTTGAATGGAATGTGCCAGGAAAACCCCCCATAAGTTTATGTCTCATTACTCCTAGTTCGTTGTTTTAATTTTTTCAATTGGGGTAATGGTTAGAATGTTGCTTGTCCAAGGTGTACACACTCTGGTTCACCTACATATTCTATATACCTATTTATGTAGAGATCCTCTTCCCCTGTAAATTATTACAGAGTGTTCCGTAAACCTTCCTTGCTATATGGTCGGTCTTTTTGATATATGTATATAATATGTATTTGTATACATATGGTAACGCTAATCTTCATTTATCCATTCCCCCCACCTTTCCTTTTAGATAAGCATAGTTTTTTTTTTAATAAGTCTGTGATTGACTTTCTCTGTGGAAATATGTTCATTTGTGTCAGTTATTAGATAACGCCTATAAGTGATATCATAGGATATAGGACTTTTGCTTTCCGACTTACCTCATGTTCTGTGATTATCTCCAAGATCATCTATGGTGCCTCAAAGAGCAGTGTTTCATTGTTTTCTATGGCTAATATTCATTGTGTACATGGACCACTTCTTCTTTATCCTTTCATCTGTTGATGGACATTTTGGTTGGTTCACTGTCTTGTCTATGGTGAATAAGGCGGCAGTGCAGCTTTTGCAGCCCGGGTCTTCTTCATTCTGGTCTTCTCAGGTGAGAGGCCCATTGGTGCACCTGCTGGATTGAATGGTACCTCAATTTTTCCTTTTCAACGCAGCTCCTTTCTGTTCTCATTATTAGCGTTTAACCCTTTTGCATCTCACCAGCAGCTAGAGGGTACACAGTTCTCTAAAACCTCTTCAGCATTTATTGTTTGTAGACTTTTTGCCAATGGTCAGTCGACTGGTGTGAGTTGAAAACTTTTTGTAGATTAGATTGCATGAGTCTAATACTTCCTGAGGTGGAGCTTTTATCCATTTTCCTTTCTTTAAAAAGAGAGTGAGTAAAACTTACCTCTTCATACTATCTTCTTGAAAATTTGGCCTGTTTTGAATTTTTTGTATCCATTCCCTACCTCAGCACAATTTTGAGGGCAGGTGTCCTTTACAGCCCTGAGTCCTTGTGAATGGTAAGTGACCATTAACTGTGGGTTAAAAGCTGCTCTTGCGGGAATCGGCCACAAGGCGGCAGCATTTCTCCTTTACCAAATCTGGTTACTAGGGCAACAGAGCCTTACTGGAAGTGGTGTTCTAGGTTGTAAATTAGAATGGAATGTGCGAGGAAACAGCCCTTTAAGTTTATGTCTCATTACTTCTTGTTGGTATTTTGAATTTAATTTTTATTTCTTATCACAGCAAACTTGATTACAATGTTTTGTTTGTTCTAGGTGTGCAAGATGTGGTTCTTTCACACACATGCATATATCTATTCTTCTTCGGATCCTTTTCCCATGTAGGTAATGACACAATGTTGAGTAGACTTCTCTTGGTATTGCGTAGGTCTTTGGTGATTATATATTTCACATGTGTTTGTATCTCTCTGTTAACCTCAATATGGTAATGTATCCAATCCTCACACCTTTCCATTTGGTGAACCATAAGTTTTTTTAATGAATCTATGATAGTGTTTCTCTGTGGAAATATCTTTGTTTGTATCATTTTTTAGGTAACACCTATATGTGATATGATAGGATATGTGTCTTTCGCTTTCTCACTTACTCCAAGTTGCGTGATTACTTCTAGACTCATCTATGGTGCTGCAAATGGCATTGTTTCATTTTTTCACTAGCTCTTATTCCATCTGTACAGGTAGCAGTACTTCTTTGTCCACCCATCTGTCGGTGGACTTTTTGGTTACTTCCATATCTTGGCTATTGTAATACTATGCAATGTAGATTTGCGTGCCTGTGTCCTTCCAATTCTCTCTTCTTCGTTTATAGGTCTAGGCATAGGTCTGCTAGATCATATGGTAGCTCAATGGTTACCTTTTAAAGGCACCTCTATTCTGTTCTCCTTAGTGGCTCTTTCCAGGTTACGTCCCACTTAAAGTGGAGGGTATGTATTTCTTCCCAGCACCTTCAGCATTTATTCTTTGTAGTTTTTGCTGATGGTTATTCTGAGTGGTGTGAGCTGATACCTCTTTGTGGTTGAATTTGCATGTGTCTCATAATGTGTTGAAATTGAGCTTTAAGACATGTCCTTTTAATTTTTCCAGCTGTGATTAGAGCTTATTTCTTCAAAGTGTTTTCTTAAAGTATGTGTCACCATTTGAAATAGTTTGGCCATTATCTCCCTCAAGACATTTTGAGGGCAGGTTTCATTTACAGCCCTGAAGTACTTGTTCATATGAAGTGACCATTAGCTCAGGCTTTAAACCTGCTTTTGCAGGTAATGGCCAGAGAGCGGCAGCCTTTCTACGTTCCCCATGCTGGTACTAGGGAAACAGACCTACCGGCCAGTGGTGTTCTTCGGTTATAAATTAGAGTGCAATGTGCCCGGATAAACCCACAAATGTTGATGTCTCCTTGCTTTTGTTTGTTTTTAATTCAATTTATATTTATTATTAGAGTAATATTCCATTGTGTACGTGGACCACTTCTTCTTGGTGCATTCCTCGGTTGATGGACATTTTCATTGCTTCCAAGTGCTGGCTATGGTAAATATTGCTGGCGTACAGGTTTGCCAGCCTGTGATTTTTGATTCTCATTTTCTCAGGTGATAGGCCAAGCAGTGGTTGTGATTGATTGACTGGTAGCTCAATGTTTCCCTTTTCAAAGCACCTACGTTGTGTTTTCATTAGTGGCTCTTTACATGCCCCCCCTTACAACCGAGGGTACGCATTTCTCCACACTCCCTTCACCGTTTATTTTTGGCAGCATTTTTCCTAATGGCCATTCTGATTGCTGTGAGCTGATAGGTTTTTGTAATATGGGTATGCATGACATTAAAATTTTTAAATTCATCATATTCCTACGCCTTTTTCTTTTCTCTTAAAAGAAAAAACCGTAAGTATAATAGAGCTCTTGAAATTGACTTCTTCGAAGGTTGCCCTCTTTTGAATTTTTTGGTCGATTTTTGACCCCAGAAATTTTTTGGAGGGCAGGTGTCATTTACAGAACTGCAAGTTGGTGAAAATTTAGTGACCTTTTGCAGTGGGTTCAAAGCTGCTGTTGTGGGAAACGTCCACAAGGAGGTAGCTTTTCTCCATTCCCCAATCTGGGTACTAGGGCAGCAGAGCCCTTCTGGAAGTCATTGTCCTAGGTTATAAATTAGAATGGAATTTGCCAGGAGAAATCCCCATAAGTTTATGTCTCATTACTTCTTCTTGGTTTTTAAAATTTTTTTAATCTGGGTAAAGTTTAGAATATTGTTTGTCCTAGGTGTACACCATCTGGTCCATTTGTACATTATGTATGTCTATTAATGTACAGATCCTCTTCCCATGTAAAATATTACAGTGTTCCATCGACCTCCCTTGCTATATGTTCGGTCTTTTTGATACATGTATATAATAAGTATTTGTATATGTATAGTAACACTAATCCTCATTTCTCAATTTCCCCCCTCCTTTCCTTTTAGATGAGCATAGTTTGTTTTGTTTTCTAAGCCTGTGAGTGTCTTTCTCTTTGGAAATATGTTCATCTGTGTCAGTTATTAGATAAGGCCATAAGTGATTATATAGGCTATAGGTCTTTTGCTTTCCGACCTACTTCATGTTTTGTGATTATCTCCAGGCTCATCTGTGGTGCCTCAAAGAGCAGCGCTTCAGTGTTTTCCATGGCTAATATTCCATTGTGTACATGGACCACTTCTTCTTGGTGCATTCCTCTGTTGATGGACATTTTCCTTGCTTCCAAGTGCTGCCTATGGTAAATATTGCTGGAGGGCAGGATTGCCAGCCTGTGATTTTTGATTTTCCTTTTCTCAGGTGATAGACCCAGCAGTGGTTATGATTGATTGACTGGTATGGTAGCTCAACGTTTACCTTTTCAAGGCACCTCAATTGTGCTCTCATTAGTGGCTCTTACCACGTCCCCCTTAGAATCGAGGGTACGCACTTCTCCACAATCACGTCAGCATTTCTTGTTTGCAGCATTTTTGTTGATGGCCATTCTGACTGGTGTGAGCTGATAGGTGTTTGTAATTTGGGTTTACATGTCTGTAAAAATTCCTACAATTCATCATTTTTCCACGCCTTTTTCTTTTCTGTTAAAAGAAAAAAGAACAAAAGTGTGAGTATAATATACCTCTTCAAATTTTCTTTTTGGAAGGCTGCACTCTAGAATTTTTTGGTCGATTTTCGACCTCAGTATTTTTTGGAGGGCAGGTGTCATTTACAGACCTGCAATTGGTGAATATTTAGTGACCTTTTGCAGTGGGTTTAAAGCTGCTGTGGTGGGAAACGGCCACAAGGATGCAGCATTTCTCCATTCCCAAATCTGGGTACTAGGGCAGCAGAGCCGTTCTGGAAGTCGTTTGCCTAGGTTGTAAATTTGAATGGAATGTGCCAGGAAAACCCCCCATAAGTTTATGTCTCATTACTCCTAGTTCGTTGTTTTAATTTTTTCAATTGGGGTAATGGTTAGAATGTTGCTTGTCCAAGGTGTACACACTCTGGTTCATCTACATATTCTATATACCTATTTATGTAGAGATCCTCTTCCCCTGTAAATTATTACAGAGTGTTCCGTAAACCTTCCTTGCTATATGGTCGGTCTTTTTGATATATGTATATAATATGTATTTGTATACATATGGTAACGCTAATCTTCATTTATCCATTCCCCCCACCTTTCCTTTTAGATAAGCATAGTTTTTTTTTAATAAGTCTGTGATTGACTTTCTCTGTGGAAATATGTTCATTTGTGTCAGTTATTAGATAACGCCTATAAGTGATATCATAGGATATAGGACTTTTGCTTTCCGACTTACCTCATGTTCTGTGATTATCTCCAAGATCATCTATGGTGCCTCAAAGAGCAGTGTTTCATTGTTTTCCATGGCTAGTATTCATTGTGTACATGGACCACTTCTTCTTTATCCTTTCATCTGTTGATGGACATTTTGGTTGCTTCACTGTCTTGGCTATGGTGAATAAGGCTGCAGTGCAGCTTTTGCAGCCCGGGTCTTCTTCATTCTGGTCTTCTCAGGTGAGAGGCCCATTGGTGCGCCTGCTGGATTGAATGGTACCTCAATTTTTCCTTTTCAACGCAGCTCCTTTCTGTTCTCATTATTAGCGTTTAACCCTTTTGCATCTCACCAGCAGCTAGAGGGTACACAGTTCTCTAAAACCTCTTCAGCATTTATTGTTTGTAGACTTTTTGCCAATGGTCAGTCGACTGGTGTGAGTTGAAAACTTTTTGTAGATTAGATTGCATGAGTCTAATACTTCCTGAGGTGGAGCTTTTATCCATTTTCCTTTCTTTAAAAAGAGAGTGAGTAAAACTTACCTCTTCATACTATCTTCTTGAAAATTTGGCCTGTTTTGAATTTTTTGTATCCATTCCCTACCTCAGCACAATTTTGAGGGCAGGTGTCCTTTACAGCCCTGAGTCCTTGTGAATGGTAAGTGACCATTAGCTGTGGGTTAAAAGCTGCTCTTGCGGGAATCGGCCACAAGGCGGCAGCATTTCTCCTTTACCAAATCTGGTTTCTAGGGCAACAGAGCCTTACTGGAAGTGGTGTTCTACGTTGTAAATTAGAATGGAATGTGCGAGGAAAAAGCCCTTTAAGTTTATGTCTCATTACTTCTTGTTGGTATTTTGAACTTAATTTTTATTTCTTATCACAGCAAACTTGATTACAATGTTTTGTTTGTTCTAGGTGTGCAAGATGTGGTTCTTTCACACATATGCATATATCTATTCTTCGGATCCTTTTCCCATGTAGGTTATGACACAATGTTGAGTAGTCTTCTCTTGGTATTGCGTAGGTCTTTGGTGATTATATATTTCACATGTGTTTGTATCTCTCTGTTAACCTCAATATGGTAATGTATCCAATCCTCACACCTTTCCATTTGGTGAACCATAAGTTTTTTTAATGAATCTATGATAGTGTTTCTCTGTGGAAATATCTTTTGTTTGTATCATTTTTTAGGTAACACCTATATGTGATATGATAGGATATGTGTCTTTCGCTTTCTCACTTACTCCAAGTTGCGTGATTACTTCTAGACTCATCTATGGTGCTGCAAATGGCATTGTTTCATTTTTTCACTAGCTCTTATTCCATCTGTACAGGTAGCAGTACTTCTTTGTCCACCCATCTGTCGGTGGACTTTTTGGTTACTTCCATATCTTGGCTATTGTAATACTATGCAATGTAGATTTGCGTGCCTGTGTCCTTCCAATTCTCTCTTCTTCGTTTATAGGTCTAGGCATAGGTCTGCTAGATCATATGGTAGCTCAATGGTTACCTTTTAAAGGCACCTCTATTCTGTTCTCCTTAGTGGCTCTTTCCAGGTTACGTCCCACTTAAAGTGGAGGGTATGTATTTCTTCCCAGCACCTTCAGCATTTATTCTTTGTAGTTTTTGCTGATGGTTATTCTGAGTGGTGTGAGCTGATACCTCTTTGTGGTTGAATTTGCATGTGTCTCATAATGTGTTGAAATTGAGCTTTAAGACATGTCCTTTTAATTTTTCCAGCTGTGATTAGAGCTTATTTCTTCAAAGTGTTTTCTTAAAGTATGTGTCACCATTTGAAATAGTTTGGCCATTATCTCCCTCAAGACATTTTGAGGGCAGGTTTCATTTACAGCCCTGAAGTACTTGTTCATATGAAGTGACCATTAGCTCAGGCTTTAAACCTGCTTTTGCAGGTAATGGCCAGAGAGCGGCAGCCTTTCTACGTTCCCCATGCTGGTACTAGGGAAACAGACCTACCGGCCAGTGGTGTTCTTCGGTTATAAATTAGAGTGCAATGTGCCCGGATAAACCCACAAATGTTGATGTCTCCTTGCTTTTGTTTGTTTTTAATTTAATTTATATTTATTATTAGAGTAATATTCCATTGTGTACGTGGACCACTTCTTCTTGGTGCATTCCTCGGTTGATGGACATTTTCATTGCTTCCAAGTGCTGGCTATGGTAAATATTGCTGGCGTACAGGTTTGCCAGCCTGTGATTTTTGATTCTCATTTTCTCAGGTGATAGGCCAAGCAGTGGTTGTGATTGATTGACTGGTAGCTCAATGTTTCCCTTTTCAAAGCACCTACGTTGTGTTTTCATTAGTGGCTCTTTACATGCCCCCCCTTACAACCGAGGGTACGCATTTCTCCACACTCCCTTCACCGTTTATTTTTGGCAGCATTTTTCCTAATGGCCATTCTGATTGCTAGCTGATAGGTTTTTGTAATATGGGTATGCATGACATTAAAATTTTTAAATTCATCATATTCCTACGCCTTTTTCTTTTCTCTTAAAAGAAAAAAACCGTAAGTATAATACAGCTCTTGAAATTGACTTCTTCGAAGGTTGCCCTCTTTTGAATTTTTTGGTCGATTTTTGACCCCAGAAATTTTTTGGAGGGCAGGTGTCATTTACAGAACTGCAAGTTGGTGAAAATTTAGTGACCTTTTGCAGTGGGTTCAAAGCTGCTGTTGTGGGAAACGTCCACAAGGAGGTAGCTTTTCTCCATTCCCCAATCTGGGTACTAGGGCAGCAGAGCCCTTCTGGAAGTCATTGTCCTAGGTTATAAATTAGAATGGAATTTGCCAGGAGAAATCCCCATAAGTTTATGTCTCATTACTTCTTCTTGGTTTTTAAAATTTTTTTAATCTGGGTAAAGTTTAGAATATTGTTTGTCCTAGGTGTACACCATCTGGTCCTTTTGTACATTATGTATGTCTATTAATGTACAGATCCTCTTCCCATGTAAAATATTACAGTGTTCCATCGACCTCCCTTGCTATATGTTCGGTCTTTTTGATACATGTATATAATATGTATTTGTATATGTATAGTAACACTAATCCTCATTTCTCAATTTCCCCCCTCCTTTCCTTTTAGATGAGCATAGTTTGTTTTGTTTTCTAAGCCTGTGAGTGTCTTTCTCTTTGGAAATATGTTCATCTGTGTCAGTTATTAGTTAATACCATAAGTGATATTATAGGCTATAGGTCTTTTGCTTTCCGTCCTACTTCATGTTTTGTGATTATCTCCAGGCTCATCTGTGGTGCCTCAAAGAGCAGCGCTTCAGTGTTTTCCATGGCTAATATTCCATTGTGTACATGGACCACTTCTTCTTGGTGCATTCCTCTGTTGATGGACATTTTCCTTGCTTCCAAGTGTTGCCTATGGTAAATATTGCTGGAGGGCAGGATTGCCAGCCTGTGATTTTTGATTTTCATTTTCTCAGGTGATAGACCCAGCAGTGGTTATGATTGATTGACTGGTATGGTAGCTCAACGTTTACCTTTTCAAGGCACCTCAATTGTGCTGTCATTAGTGGCTCTTACCACGTCCCCCTTAGAATCAAGGGTACGCACTTCTCCACAATCACGTCAGCATTTCTTGTTTGCAGCATATTTGTTGATGGCCATTCTGACTGGTGTGAGCTGATAGGTGTTTGTAATTTGGGTTTACATGTCTGTAAAAATTCCTACAAGTCATCATTTTTCCACGCCTTTTTCTTTTCTGTTAAAAGAAAAAAGAACAAAAGTGTGAGTATAATATACCTCTTCAAATTTTCTTTTTGGAAGGCTGCACTCTAGAATTTTTTGGTCGATTTTCGACCTCAGTATTTTTTGGAGGGCAGGTGTCATTTACAGACCTGCAATTGGTGAATATTTAGTGACCTTTTGCAGTGGGTTTAAAGCTGCTGTGGTGGGAAACGGCCACAAGGATGCAGCATTTCTCCATTCCCAAATCTGGGTACTAGGGCAGCAGAGCCGTTCTGGAAGTCGTTTGCCTAGGTTGTAAATTTGAATGGAATGTGCCAGGAAAACCCCCCATAAGTTTATGTCTCATTACTCCTAGTTCGTTGTTTTAATTTTTTCAATTGGGGTAATGGTTAGAATGTTGCTTGTCCAAGGTGTACACACTCTGGTTCATCTACATATTCTATATACCTATTTATGTAGAGATCCTCTTCCCCTGTAAATTATTACAGAGTGTTCCGTAAACCTTCCTTGCTATATGGTCGGTCTTTTTGATATATGTATATAATATGTATTTGTATACATATGGTAACGCTAATCTTCATTTATCCATTCCCCCCACCTTTCCTTTTAGATAAGCATAGTTTTTTTTTAATAAGTCTGTGATTGACTTTCTCTGTGGAAATATGTTCATTTGTGTCAGTTATTAGATAACGCCTATAAGTGATATCATAGGATATAGGACTTTTGCTTTCCGACTTACCTCATGTTCTGTGATTATCTCCAAGATCATCTATGGTGCCTCAAAGAGCAGTGTTTCATTGTTTTCCATGGCTAGTATTCATTGTGTACATGGACCACTTCTTCTTTATCCTTTCATCTGTTGATGGACATTTTGGTTGCTTCACTGTCTTGGCTATGGTGAATAAGGCTGCAGTGCAGCTTTTGCAGCCCGGGTCTTCTTCATTCTGGTCTTCTCAGGTGAGAGGCCCATTGGTGCGCCTGCTGGATTGAATGGTACCTCAATTTTTCCTTTTCAACGCAGCTCCTTTCTGTTCTCATTATTAGCGTTTAACCCTTTTGCATCTCACCAGCAGCTAGAGGGTACACAGTTCTCTAAAACCTCTTCAGCATTTATTGTTTGTAGACTTTTTGCCAATGGTCAGTCGACTGGTGTGAGTTGAAAACTTTTTGTAGATTAGATTGCATGAGTCTAATACTTCCTGAGGTGGAGCTTTTATCCATTTTCCTTTCTTTAAAAAGAGAGTGAGTAAAACTTACCTCTTCATACTATCTTCTTGAAAATTTGGCCTGTTTTGAATTTTTTGTATCCATTCCCTACCTCAGCACAATTTTGAGGGCAGGTGTCCTTTACAGCCCTGAGTCCTTGTGAATGGTAAGTGACCATTAGCTGTGGGTTAAAAGCTGCTCTTGCGGGAATCGGCCACAAGGCGGCAGCATTTCTCCTTTACCAAATCTGGTTTCTAGGGCAACAGAGCCTTACTGGAAGTGGTGTTCTAGGTTGTAAATTAGAATGGAATGTGCGAGGAAAAAGCCCTTTAAGTTTATGTCTCATTACTTCTTGTTGGTATTTTGAACTTAATTTTTATTTTTTATCACAGCAAACTTGATTACAATGTTTTGTTTGTTCTAGGTGTGCAAGATGTGGTTCTTTCACACATATGCATATATCTATTCTTCGGATCCTTTTCCCATGTAGGTTATGACACAATGTTGAGTAGTCTTCTCTTGGTATTGCGTAGGTCTTTGGTGATTATATATTTCACATGTGTTTGTATCTCTCTGTTAACCTCAATATGGTAATGTATCCAATCCTCACACCTTTCCATTTGGTGAACCATAAGTTTTTTTAATGAATCTATGATAGTGTTTCTCTGTGGAAATATCTTTGTTTGTATCATTTTTTAGGTAACACCTATATGTGATATGATAGGATATGTGTCTTTCGCTTTCTCACTTACTCCAAGTTGCGTGATTACTTCTAGACTCATCTATGGTGCTGCAAATGGCATTGTTTCATTTTTTCACTAGCTCTTATTCCATCTGTACAGGTAGCAGTAATTCTTTGTCCACCCATCTGTCGGTGGACTTTTTGGTTACTTCCATATCTTGGCTATTGTAATACTATGCAATGTAGATTTGCGTGCCTGTGTCCTTCCAATTCTCTCTTCTTCGTTTATAGGTCTAGGCATAGGTCTGCTAGATCATATGGTAGCTCAATGGTTACCTTTTAAAGGCACCTCTATTCTGTTCTCCTTAGTGGCTCTTTCCAGGTTACGTCCCACTTAAAGTGGAGGGTATGTATTTCTTCCCAGCACCTTCAGCATTTATTCTTTGTAGTTTTTGCTGATGGTTATTCTGAGTGGTGTGAGCTGATACCTCTTTGTGGTTGAATTTGCATGTGTCTCATAATGTGTTGAAATTGAGCTTTAAGACATGTCCTTTTAATTTTTCCAGCTGTGATTAGAGCTTATTTCTTCAAAGTGTTTTCTTAAAGTATGTGTCACCATTTGAAATATTTTGGCCATTATCTCCCTCAAGACATTTTGAGGGCAGGTTTCATTTACAGCCCTGAAGTACTTGTTCATATGAAGTGACCATTAGCTCAGGCTTTAAACCTGCTTTTGCAGGTAATGGCCAGAGAGCGGCAGCCTTTCTACGTTCCCCATGCTGGTACTAGGGAAACAGACCTACCGGCCAGTGGTGTTCTTCGGTTATAAATTAGAGTGCAATGTGCCCGGATAAACCCACAAATGTTGATGTCTCCTTGCTTTTGTTTGTTTTTAATTTAATTTATATTTATTATTAGAGTAATATTCCATTGTGTACGTGGACCACTTCTTCTTGGTGCATTCCTCGGTTGATGGACATTTTCATTGCTTCCAAGTGCTGGCTATGGTAAATATTGCTGGCGTACAGGTTTGCCAGCCTGTGATTTTTGATTCTCATTTTCTCAGGTGATAGGCCAAGCAGTGGTTGTGATTGATTGACTGGTAGCTCAATGTTTCCCTTTTCAAAGCACCTACGTTGTGTTTTCATTAGTGGCTCTTCACATGCCCCCCCTTACAACCGAGGGTACGCATTTCTCCACACTCCCTTCACCGTTTATTTTTGGCAGCATTTTTCCTAATGGCCATTCTGATTGCTGTGAGCTGATAGGTTTTTGTAATATGGGTATGCATGACATTAAAATTTTTAAATTCATCATATTCCTACGCCTTTTTCTTTTCTCTTAAAAGAAAAAACCGTAAGTATAATAGAGCTCTTGAAATTGACTTCTTCGAAGGTTGCCCTCTTTTGAATTTTTTGGTCGATTTTTGACCCCAGAAATTTTTTGGAGGGCAGGTGTCATTTACAGAACTGCAAGTTGGTGAAAATTTAGTGACCTTTTGCAGTGGGTTCAAAGCTGCTGTTGTGGGAAACGTCCACAAGGAGGTAGCTTTTCTCCATTCCCCAATCTGGGTACTAGGGCAGCAGAGCCCTTCTGGAAGTCATTGTCCTAGGTTATAAATTAGAATGGAATTTGCCAGGAGAAATCCCCATAAGTTTATGTCTCATTACTTCTTGGTTTTTAAAATTTTTTTAATCTGGGTAAAGTTTAGAATATTGTTTGTCCTAGGTGTACACCATCTGGTCCATTTGTACATTATGTATGTCTATTAATGTACAGATCCTCTTCCCATGTAAAATATTACAGTGTTCCATCGACCTCCCTTGCTATATGTTCGGTCTTTTTGATACATGTATATAATATGTATTTGTATATGTATAGTAACACTAATCCTCATTTCTCAATTTCCCCCCTCCTTTCCTTTTAGATGAGCATAGTTTGTTTTGTTTTCTAAGCCTGTGAGTGTCTTTCTCTTTGGAAATATGTTCATCTGTGTCAGTTATTAGATAAGGCCATAAGTGATAATATAGGCTATAGGTCTTTTGCTTTCCGACCTACTTCATGTTTTGTGATTATCTCCAGGCTCATCTGTGGTGCCTCAAAGAGCAGCGCTTCAGTGTTTTCCATGGCTAATATTCCATTGTGTACATGGACCACTTCTTCTTGGTGCACTCCTCTGTTGATGGACATTTTCCTTGCTTCCAAGTGCTGCCTATGGTAAATATTGCTGGAGGGCAGGATTGCCAGCCTGTGATTTTTGATTTTCCTTTTCTCAGGTGATAGACCCAGCAGTGGTTATGATTGATTGACTGGTATGGTAGCTCAACGTTTACCTTTTCAAGGCACCTCAATTGTGCTCTCATTAGTGGCTCTTACCACGTCCCCCTTAGAATCGAGGGTACGCACTTCTCCACAATCACGTCAGCATTTCTTGTTTGCAGCATTTTTGTTGATGGCCATTCTGACTGGTGTGAGCTGATAGGTGTTTGTAATTTGGGTTTACATGTCTGTAAAAATTCCTACAATTCATCATTTTTCCACGCCTTTTTCTTTTCTGTTAAAAGAAAAAAGAACAAAAGTGTGAGTATAATATACCTCTTCAAATTTTCTTTTTGGAAGGTTGCACTCTAGAATTTTTTGGTCGATTTTCGACCTCAGTATTTTTTGGAGGGCAGGTGTCATTTACAGACCTGCAATTGGTGAATATTTAGTGACCTTTTGCAGTGGGTTTAAAGCTGCTGTGGTGGGAAACGGCCACAAGGATGCAGCATTTCTCCATTCCCAAATCTGGGTACTAGGGCAGCAGAGCCGTTCTGGAAGTCGTTTGCCTAGGTTGTAAATTTGAATGGAATGTGCCAGGAAAACCCCCCATAAGTTTATGTCTCATTACTCCTAGTTCGTTGTTTTAATTTTTTCAATTGGGGTAATGGTTAGAATGTTGCTTGTCCAAGGTGTACACACTCTGGTTCACCTACATATTCTATATACCTATTTATGTAGAGATCCTCTTCCCCTGTAAATTATTACAGAGTGTTCCGTAAACCTTCCTTGCTATATGGTCGGTCTTTTTGATATATGTATATAATATGTATTTGTATACATATGGTAACGCTAATCTTCATTTATCCATTCCCCCCACCTTTCCTTTTAGATAAGCATAGTTTTTTTTTAATAAGTCTGTGATTGACTTTCTCTGTGGAAATATGTTCATTTGTGTCAGTTATTAGATAACGCCTATAAGTGATATCATAGGATATAGGACTTTTGCTTTCCGACTTACCTCATGTTCTGTGATTATCTCCAAGATCATCTATGGTGCCTCAAAGAGCAGTGTTTCATTGTTTTCTATGGCTAGTATTCATTGTGTACATGGACCACTTCTTCTTTATCCTTTCATCTGTTGATGGACATTTTGGTTGGTTCACTGTCTTGGCTATGGTGAATAAGGCTGCAGTGCAGCTTTTGCAGCCCGGGTCTTCTTCATTCTGGTCTTCTCAGGTGAGAGGCCCATTGGTGCGCCTGCTGGATTGAATGGTACCTCAATTTTTCCTTTTCAACGCAGCTCCTTTCTGTTCTCATTATTAGCGTTTAACCCTTTTGCATCTCACCAGCAGCTAGAGGGTACACAGTTCTCTAAAACCTCTTCAGCATTTATTGTTTGTAGACTTTTTGCCAATGGTCAGTCGACTGGTGTGAGTTGAAAACTTTTTGTAGATTAGATTGCATGAGTCTAATACTTCCTGAGGTGGAGCTTTTATCCATTTTCCTTTCTTTAAAAAGAGAGTGAGTAAAACTTACCTCTTCATACTATCTTCTTGAAAATTTGGCCTGTTTTGAATTTTTTGTATCCATTCCCTACCTCAGCACAATTTTGAGGGCAGGTGTCCTTTACAGCCCTGAGTCCTTGTGAATGGTAAGTGACCATTAACTGTGGGTTAAAAGCTGCTCTTGCGGGAATCGGCCACAAGGCGGCAGCATTTCTCCTTTACCAAATCTGGTTACTAGGGCAACAGAGCCTTACTGGAAGTGGTGTTCTAGGTTGTAAATTAGAATGGAATGTGCGAGGAAACAGCCCTTTAAGTTTATGTCTCATTACTTCTTGTTGGTATTTTGAATTTAATTTTTATTTCTTATCACAGCAAACTTGATTACAATGTTTTGTTTGTTCTAGGTGTGCAAGATGTGGTTCTTTCACACACATGCATATATCTATTCTTCTTCGGATCCTTTTCCCATGTAGGTAATGACACAATGTTGAGTAGACTTCTCTTGGTATTGCGTAGCTCTTTGGTGATTATATATTTCACATGTGTTTGTATCTCTCTGTTAACCTCAATATGGTAATGTATCCAATCCTCACACCTTTCCATTTGGTGAACCATAAGTTTTTTTAATGAATCTATGATAGTGTTTCTCTGTGGAAATATCTTTGTTTGTATCATTTTTTAGGTAACACCTATATGTGATATGATAGGATATGTGTCTTTCGCTTTCTCACTTACTCCAAGTTGCGTGATTACTTCTAGACTCATCTATGGTGCTGCAAATGGCATTGTTTCATTTTTTCACTAGCTCCTATTCCATCTGTACAGGTAGCAGTTCTTCTTTGTCCACCCATCTGTCGGTGGACTTTTTGGTTACTTCCATATCTTGGCTATTGTAATACTATGCAATGTAGATTTGCGTGCCTGTGTCCTTCCAATTCTCTCTTCTTCGTTTATAGGTCTAGGCATAGGTCTGCTAGATCATATGGTAGCTCAATGGTTACCTTTTACAGGCACCTCTATTCTGTTCTCCTTAGTGGCTCTTTCCAGGTTACGTCCCACTTAAAGTGGAGGGTATGTATTTCTTCCCAGCACCTTCAGCATTTATTCTTTGTAGTTTTTGCTGATGGTTATTCTGAGTGGTGTGAGCTGATACCTCTTTGTGGTTGAATTTGCATGTGTCTCATAATGTGTTGAAATTGAGCTTTAAGACATGTCCTTTTAATTTTTCCAGCTGTGATTAGAGCTTATTTCTTCAAAGTGTTTTCTTAAAGTATGTGTCACCATTTGAAATATTTTGGCCATTATCTCCCTCAAGACATTTTGAGGGCAGGTTTCATTTACAGCCCTGAAGTACTTGTTCATATGAAGTGACCATTAGCTCAGGCTTTAAACCTGCTTTTGCAGGTAATGGCCAGAGAGCGGCAGCCTTTCTACGTTCCCCATGCTGGTACTAGGGAAACAGACCTACCGGCCAGTGGTGTTCTTCGGTTATAAATTAGAGTGCAATGTGCCCGGATAAACCCACAAATGTTGATGTCTCCTTGCTTTTGTTTGTTTTTAATTTAATTTATATTTATTATTAGAGTAATATTCCATTGTGTACGTGGACCACTTCTTCTTGGTGCATTCCTCGGTTGATGGACATTTTCATTGCTTCCAAGTGCTGGCTATGGTAAATATTGCTGGCGTACAGGTTTGCCAGCCTGTGATTTTTGATTCTCATTTTCTCAGGTGATAGGCCAAGCAGTGGTTGTGATTGATTGACTGGTAGCTCAATGTTTCCCTTTTCAAAGCACCTACGTTGTGTTTTCATTAGTGGCTCTTTACATGCCCCCCCTTACAACCGAGGGTACGCATTTCTCCACACTCCCTTCACCGTTTATTTTTGGCAGCATTTTTCCTAATGGCCATTCTGATTGCTGTGAGCTGATAGGTTTTTGTAATATGGGTATGCATGACATTAAAATTTTTAAATTCATCATATTCC